>NW_021835161.1:5000-42207 GCF_006345805.1 Octopus sinensis | reverse complement strand
ATATATATGTATGTATGTATGTATGTATATATATGTATATATATATATATATGTGTGTGTATGTATATACATATATGCATACATATCTATCTATCTATCTACACTCATTTATATATACATGTACATATATATATGTGCGTATATATATACAGATATATATGTGTGTATACATATATATATATATATATACAAATATATATATATATACATACAAACATACATGGGTACATACACGCACGCACACGCAGACACAAACATAGTTAAATAATAAAAAAAACATATAGCTATAAAATTATAAAAGTTTTGGGTCATTAAATCATAGATGTGTAATTTTATACTTTTTAAATAAATTAAAATAAGTACCAGTTAAACGCTAGGAGTCGATGAAACCAACTAGTCATCTCCCCCAAATAATTCATGCCCTGTGCCTCTAGTAGAAAGCATTATTATTGTCATCACTAAAAAACATTGTTATTACAACAATCATCAATATGGCATGCTGACAGAGCCGTCAGAACGCCGGGCGAAATGCTTAGCCATATTTCATCAATCTTTACGTGCTGAGTTCAAATTCTGCCGAGGTTGACTTAGCCTTTGCCTTTCATACGTTTCGGGGTCGATACAATAAGTACCAGTTGTGATAAACTTAACCCTCCCGCAAACTGCTGGCCTGGTGCCAAAATTTGAAATGATTATCATCGACCTCACTAAGGCGGTGACCTGGCAAAAGTGTTAGCACCCCAGGTTAAAAGCTTAGCGGTATTTCGCCCGTCGCTACGTTCTGAGTTCAAATTCCACCGAAGTCGACTTTGCCTTTCATCCATTCGGATTCGATAAAATAAGTACCAGGTGAGTACTGGAGTCAATGTAATTGACTACACCCTCTCCAAATTTCAGGCTTTGTAACAATAGTAGAAAGGATTATTGTTGCCTTCACCAGGGCGGCTAGTTGTCAAAATCCTTAGCATGCCTAATAAACTGCTAAGCGGCATTTCTCACGTCCTTTCACTCTGAGATCAATTTCCGCCAAGGTCGGGTTTGCTTTTCGTCCTTTCGAGGTTGATAAACTTAGTACCAGTTGAGTACTGAGGTCTATGTAATCGACCATCCCTCCCCCAAAAGTTCAGGCATTGTGCCCAAAACAGGAAGGATTATTATTATTATTATTATTTATTATTATTATTATTATTATTATTATTATTATTATTGAGCGAGAGAGCAGTGCATGCCATCAAAGTGACACTGGGATAAAATATACGAAGCCCAGTATACCCATCATGACTACTCGTCTGATAAGGGTACACTAGGCACATGCATCACAACCATATGTGCACGACATGGTAATCTCATATCTGTTATAATTTTTGATTGTTACACTGTTTTTACACGGTTTTTTACAAACGGACAAAACCCTTTGTAACCTTTCGTCTTGTTTTGTCCTTTTCTTGTTATAATTAATTTTTGTCAGCCCTTGTGGCCAATAAAAGAATTAATTATTATCATTATTATTATTATTATTATTATTATTATTATTATTATTATTATTATATTATTATTATTATTATTATTATTATTATTTATTATTATTGTTATATTATTATTATTATTATTATTATTATTATTATTATTATTATATATTATATTATTATTATCATCATCATCATCATTACTCTAAGGCAAAGAGCTGGCAGGATCTTTAGCACGCCGGGCGAAATACTGCGAAGTATTTCGCCCGTTGCTACATTCTGAGTTCAAATTCCGTCGAGGTCGACATTGCCTTTTATCCCTCGAGGTCGATAAAATAAGTCTCAGTTGAACACTGGGGTCGTTTAATCAACCATTCCCTATGCAAAATTTAAGGCCTTGTGCCCATGTTAGAAATTGTTATTCTTATTATTATCAATGACCACTAAAACTACACATCATTATAATCATCTACTACCCACATAAACTACTACCCACACACCCACTACTTCTAATACTACCATCAACACTAACTGCACAACACTCATTATCACTACCATGAATTAATCAACATTAGCTCCAACGCTATTATTATTGTCAATTCCATTATCATCAATATCAACACTATCTCCAATATCAACACTATCTCCACCAATAACACGGATATTAACAACAACAACACCACCATAAAAATAACATTCCTAAAGCAACCAATATTATCAACAACAACACCAACATTAACAACATCAACGACACTATTATCTCTGAGAACACTATCACTATCACAATTACAAGCTAGCACCAACCAGCTAACCGACCGACCGGCCAACCAACTCTTGCCACTTCCGATGCGAGGTCTGAGTAAGTACGTGTCAATATGGAACGAGTTTGCATACGCAAAAAAAAAAACGAAACGAAATAATCATAAAAAAAACAACGCACGAACAACAACAACGAAAACAACAAAAGCACAACACAATACTAAACAAGTAAAATAAAACAAAAAAAAAGAAAAAGAATAATGAAAAAATCATGAAACAGGAAGAGTTTGGGGCGAAAAGCAAACAAAAGTTCAAAGGTTTGAAAAACGTATTAGATCTCTTGTCTCGTAAGTATAGACGTAAATATATTATGTTCAACAAGTGTTCACACGTTTAGAGAAATAAGCAAACAAATATATGTATGTATGTATGTTTGTATGTATATATGAATGTATGTATGTATGTATCTATATGTATATACATATATATATATATATATAAGTTTACTACATACATGCATATATATATATGTATGTATGCATGTATGTATGTATTTATACACACATATACACCCGGCACACCGCTATATATACGATAATGCATATATAAATACACGCGTACGTACATACGCAGCTAAACAAATAGACAATCGCACAGCTAGATGTTTGCACCAACATATACACAATGCACATAGTGTATACAAAAAGAAACACATACATATATGCACACATATACGTCTATATATATATATATATATATATATATTATATATATATATAACACTAACACTACCCAACCAGTACGTACCTACCACATACCGTTAGACATAACTGATTGATTAATAAGATCGTTACACAAGTAGATAAAGGCAACTTGTCAAGATACACACGTCTACTTATTCATATGTATGTGTAGTGGAATGGCAGGATAGGGGTACGTACTTAGCGCACGCACACAAAACACAAAAACGCATACGATAAATATGTTTTTATTCATTCATTTACCTCTCTCAGTTTTTGGCCTGTGGCCATATTGTTGGTTTTCTATTCCTTCCCCCCCCCCTTTCTCTCTCTCTCTGTATACATCTGTTTGTATGGTATGTATGTGTGTATAACAACTGGAATAAGAAAACAAAAAATCAAATAGAGCTCACTGTAAGCTCTCTGCCGCCTGTTATGAAACTTTGAAGGAACACGTTGGATGAGATGAAACTAGAGTTTAACCTTACTGAAGTTCTGAAAAATCAGGCATCAAAACAGTGGTGAGTATATATTTATTAACCAAACAAGAGAATTGAAAGAAGAGCTGTTTATTCCATTTGTTGACAGCTGTTTCGTAATACGTGATCAGTTACATCAGCGGTACTATATTGTTCAACACACACACACATAAATAATGATACTTTTAGATATACATATAGTCACGCAAATGTAACTGTGCAGTAACGTAATACATAGATTTCTCAACGGAACGACTCATAGGAAGCTAACATCACACCTCGCAAATATTGACTTGATATGATCCCTATGAGGAATTTGTTCATTATGTTACAGTACAATTATATTAGTATTGATATATTGTTGTGCGGACGCCCCAGACGATGAAGTAGGCTAGCCCAATACGCAGATATAGAGGGAGAAATCTAGGCGTCGGGAGTTGAGTAGAGGTCATCGGAACGTGCGATATAACATATATATGTAAATTTGTTTCTGTGTCAGACGTTTAGCGACGTTAATGTAACTAGACACGGATTACGAAACAACTGTCAACAAATGGAATAAGCGCATCTTCTCTATTTTTATTTGCTGTATATATATATATATATATATATATATATATATATATATATATATATATAGATATATATATATATATATATATACGTACACCCACGAACATATAGATAGATACGTAATCCAGACATCGTGTTTCTACCGCGTTAACGTCAAGGGAGCATGGACAGTTGCCAAACGTTTTAAATTAACTCTGGTGCAAATCAGGGATATTGCGCTAATACAACACTGCCACCGCCACCACCGCTCATGCAGCTACTACTACTACTACTACTACTACTACTACTACTACTACTACTACTACTACTACTACACATGTGATAAACACAAGCACTTTCCTGAATGCATATACACATATGAATGTGTCGGTATTTGTACGTTATACACGAGTTTACAGACGCCTACATATATATATATATATATATATATTATATATATATAATATATATTGTAAATGTATACACCGGTATATATAAATATAAAATATGAATGCGTGTTTGTGTGTATACATGAATGTGTGCATGTGAAGCACAATACACACAGATTTATACCAGTGTGTGTACAATATTCATTTATATATATGACTTCTGTCGTATACAGAGAGACCATGTTTAAATATGTATATTCATATGAAAGGAAGTGGAAACTGAACGTGGCGGGGGGCAGGAGAAATGTAGTGAGGCGTGGTACATGGTGAGAGATTCACGTGGAAGGCGTTGAGGAAGGTGTAATGGGAGGTGTTATGAAATTAACCACAAAAGGAAATTTTAATAAAATTTATACCTCACACCACCACCATCACTCAGCTTCGGTTCCACCAATAACGTTTGTGAATTATACATAAATGACAATGGTCTCTTAATTAGTAAGTTATGTCTGTCATCTTTGTTATTGAAAACAGTAAGATATATAATGTAGATGAAGAGAGCAATAGCGTTAAAGTTGGACGTATTTGCTTGCGTAGGTTTTTGATGATGTCAGTGGTTTTTGCTGCTTTTTTTATATTTCTTGTGGTTGTTTTTGTTGTTGTTGTTATTAGTTATTTATCGCCAGATCAAACCTGATCGAGCTGACCTAATGTCAAACGTACTCCAGGCGTGGCCAACACTTTAAATTTTTTCCCCAATCATTGTTTTAATCTGAAACACATTACCGAGTGTTTGGGCGCGTGACCTAAAGGTCAGAATGTGTTGCGCTTACAATCGCAAGAGCGTGATTTCGATTGTCCGTCTGGGCAGTGAGTTGAGTTCTTTAGAAAAACACCTCACGTTGCTCCAGTCCTCTCAGCTGTAAATGAATAACCCTACAACGGACTGGTATTCTGTTCAGTAAGAACATTGTGATCTCGGTCATTTACACTTCATGGAATTCTGATAATTGGCCCAATGAATCCTAGAACTCGAGACAGTACTTTACCTACAACAGCGATTTTTTCTACTCTAGCCACAGGACCCGAAATTGTTGGGGAGGAGGCCTAGTACGCAACTGGTACTTAATTTATCGACCTCAAAATTATGAAAGGTAAATTTGACCTCGGTGGAATTTGAACTCAGAACGTAAAGACAGACGAAATACCTATTTCTTTACTACCCACAAGGGGCTAAACACAGGGGGGACGTACAAGGACAGACAAACGGATTAAGTCGATTATATCGACCCCAGTGCGTAACTGGTACTTATTTAATCGACCCCGAAAGGATAAAAGGCAAAGTCGACCTCGGCGGAATTTGAACTCTGAATGTAGCAGAAGACGAAATACCACTAAGAATTTCGCTCGCCTTGCTAACGTTACTACCAGCTCGCCAGTATATTACGAAGGAGGTCAGTCTACGTTACATTGCAAGGAGCATATGGCCTGTTTCCTGGTCTCACTGCTGTATATATTCCTCCTTGGATGGGACGCTGTTCCGTCGCAAGATTACTAATTTTTTACCATTTGAGTGCACTCGAGCAACGTGGAATGAAGTGCGTTGTTCAGAAATACAACCCATTACTCGGTCCATTTATAGAAACCACAATCTTACGATCATGAATCAAATCCCTAAACACTAAGCCACGCACCTCCACAAATTATGAAGGAAGCAAGCAGCCATTTCTAGAATAGCGTTGTTTTTGTTTACTCTGTTAACTTGTATTTAGTGCTACATGTTTTGGTTGTTTGTCATTTTTTTCTGTCAGGCTCACTATTCTGAAGTTTTATCTCAACACTTATTCCCAAGTGACGAGTCTTTTTCTTCCTACAGGTATCAGACCAATTAGGAAACTTTTTAAGGGTTCTTGACCTACTAGAAATAAAAGCCCCAAATCCAGGGCCAGTCATGACCAATTGATGCTCCAAGCTCAGACCTAGACTGATGCATCCTTGACCCTTTCCATTGACTGATTGACGGCTGATTTTCTAGGTCAGATCAAACCCTATAACAATATTAAATGTGACCTGTTTTTTTATTCTTTTTACACTAATTAACAGTAAGCAACTTATATCTTTCTTAAGACACTGAGCCTTATGAAGGAGATGACTAAGGACTAAGATACCTGGCACACTGCTGTACTCAAGAAGATCAAACCGCTGATCAAGCAGACCCAGCGTCATAAACATTCCATACGTGACCATCAGGTTTTTGCACATATTGTTTTAATCTGTTTTGTATTCAGAATTGTTAATTATTAGGGACGTAAGCAGTATTAATATGAGAAGGCAATATTTATATCCAATTTAACATGCACCAAGCGCTAATAACACGGTTTCCAATGTTCTAACAAGAGTTAGAACATAAGTACTGCTTATAAGGAGGCTAGCTGGTAGAAATGTTGGCACGCCGGGCGAAATGCTTAGTAGTATTTCGTCTGCCGCTACGTTCTGAGTTCAAATTCCGCCGAGGTCGACTTTGCCTTTCATCCTTTCGGGGTCGATAAATTAAGTACCAGTTACGCACTGGGGTCGATGTAACCGACTTAATACGTTTGTCTATCCTTGTTTGTCCCCTCTATGTTTAGCCCTTTGTGGGCAATAAAGAAATAAGTAATGCTTAATAAACCTGCCGACTATTTGCGACAACAGTTTCTGAAAAGACGCTCATATTCTAAATACACACACACACACACACACACACACACACACACCACGGGCATGTGGCGTAGTAGTTAAGAGCCTGGGCTACTAACCTCATGATTCCGAGTTCGATTCCAAGCAGTGACCTGAACAACAACAACAACAACAACAATAACATCGAAAAATACCTTAGGAATGAGAACCCAGGTACGATATTTCCACAAGACACCTAAAGAAGCCTGGAGGGTATATCAGCCAAAACGTTGTATTAACAAAAAACAAGATGAGGAGAAATATCCGTTGAATGTAAATAACGTAAATAATGCAATATTTAATAGCTTAAAGGTACACAAATGCATAAAAATAATTTTTATTCCACTAAATACTATTAAATTTCATTCAATTTTAAAAAAGGTAAAATCGGACAGAATTTATGGGATGACCTGATATATATACAGACACATAGTAATGACAAGTAGTGCAGCATAATACCCTTTATTTCTTTTTATTTTGAGTCGAAGAAGTATTCTCGAGAGAGAATTAAGATGAGATTCATCGTGAGAAACGATGTAAGGTTATTACAACGGATAGAATATATTATATATCAATTTCGAATAGTCAAGTGAAGGATGTAAGTATTTAGCAAATAATTTCTATGAAAGGAATATGAAAGCGTCTCAAAACATTAAAAAAAAAACAATCCCACACCGTGCAGCATAAATAGTTTTGTACGGATACACTATTTCACGAAAATAAGTATCGAACTAAATCGCCTGATTCTCATGAACAATTCTCGTCTACACAGGCGCCATTGCGAAAATATGTCAGGAGTGAATCGTAGTTTATATCGTTCATGAAGGTAAAGGTTAAAGCGTGACACAGACATACAACGCTTAGAGAGAGAGAGAGACACACACACACACACACATATGTACGTACACGTAAAGGTACACACACACGTACGTATACATACACGTACACACACACGTAATGCTATTTCTATTATATAGATCAATGTAGCTACAATAATGATATAATATAAATGTATTGTATCGGTCTGTCTTTAAGAAATTTCCTGATAGCATTGTTGAACTTAATCTATGTCGGTATAAAGTGTTTGAAACGAGACGAGGTAATCATGTTTGTTTGTATGTGTGTATGTAGGTGCCTTTTAACAGTGTATGTGCGCATGTACATTGTAAGCCGTATAAATCGACGCTTGTGATATACGTCAATACGCATCCAAGTGTTTGTATGCCTGCCAGCATACGAGAAAATATATAGTTCTATCTATGGATATTAGATATGAAATGTACAATAACTAAGGTGTAACTATGTATTGTATACGCTAAAGTTTTCTCTCTATAAACGCGTGTTTCTAGATGTGTATATATGTGTACGTTTCTCTACAGTATACGCACAACATTAGAACACTATATTTACGTATATACATCCGCAAATGTGTATCTTGCATATATAATATATATATATATATATATATATACATATATATATATATATATATATATATATATATATATATATATATATATATATGATAGTATGTAGATATATATATATATGCATATATATATATATTGTATATATATATATGTGTGTATATATGTGTGTATATATATATATATGTATATATATATGTGTGTATATATATGTATATATATATACGTTTATATATATATATATGTATATATATATACATATATACATATATGCATATATGTATATATATATATAATATACATAATGTATATATGTATATATGTATATATATATATATATATACTTATATCTATATTATATATATATATATATATACACATATCTATATCTATATATATTATATATATATATATATATATATATACACATACACATATACATATAAATAGAAACATACACACGCAGTTATATATACGGCTAACTGCTCGTGTCTCTGGGTGGTCTAACGCATAATAGTGCGTGTGTAAGTTTGTGTGAGTATATAGATGTTTTCTTATTCAGTGTATCCATGTGCCTTCGTGACAATGATGAATATTGAATTGTTTTGGCTCGCAAAGTAGAACACGCCAACAGCGTGTGAGGGTTGGGTCAGCTGCAGCTTAGAAATGCACGACTTATTTAGTGACGATAAACACATGCGCGCGGACGCACACACATTCACAAACACACAAACACACACACACACACCACACACACACACACACACACACACACATGTATATATGTATAAATGTATGCATGCATAAATGTACATATAGTTATACGAATAATAATATATATATGAACATATATATACACATACATAAATATATATAAAACCCATATATATATATATATATATATATATATATATTATATATATATATTTACATATATTTACATATACACGAATACATATAGTTACACATGCATATATTCACATAGATGTATATATACATGCATAAGTGTATGTGTGTGCGTATGCATAGATATATGTATACACACACATATATATACATATATCTATATTTATATATATATATATATATATATATATATATATATATATATATATACATGCACACATATAAGTACATACACACTCATACGTGTACGAGCGCGCGTGCGTAGTATGTATTGGAAGAACAGTCGTGATTCACTTCATTGTTACTCGGAGTTTAACACATGCTCAAAATCTATACACGCGTGATCAGTTCCACAATAACAGCGGAAATTGGAAAGGCTGCACACGACTCGACATGTCGCTTTCCATTGGTTAAATATGGTCACCTGATCGGATTTGTGACAGCTGTTTTGGCTACAGTTATGTAAGCGCTACTCACTTTATGATTTCGCTGGTATTGCACGATGAATTAGTGAAGATGGCTAAAAGAGGTTTGAAAAAACTAGGGAATCTTGTTTGTAGGAAAATTGCCGGGAAACCCTTCGCTGTGTGCCTGTTAGATCACACTTCTTATTGCAGAAGACATATCGCTGATTACTAAAGATTCAGAAATTTTTTCTTCGCTCAAATCTAATAGTTCCATGATTTTTGGTGTATGGAATATCCCTACAGATAGGGCACGTTGTTATTATCGAGTTTGTCTGCCCTGTCCTAGTCACTATGTTTCCAGACCAATTTCAATGAGAGGTAGGGACGTGGAATTTTTCTCTGTTCCTTGATCTGAATGGGAGAGGTGTTGAAAGAAATGAATTTTCAAAATCTTCGTAATTATGCCCAAATACTTTCTTGCAATACCATTCAGAATTATTGCGGTTATTCGACATATGGTTATTTGGACAGATGAGATCTTCTAAGGGAACAAGAAGAAGAATTTCAACAGTTTCATGTTGGCTGTTGGCGTGAAGCTAAGCAGGAAATGCTTCACATCGTAGTGTTTGATGTAGCAATCGATGTTGCCCATAGAGGAATAATTAATCTTGGAGTTGTCTGATTTGAAGAACATATTACGTTATTTGTATATGCGTAAGAATTAATGTTTTAATAGTGCAAGGAAGCAACAGACCATGTTCGTAGTAACTTCTATGTTGGAAGGCAGTTTAAAGCGGGTTACAAATCAAAACTCTTCTGTGCGTCGAATCTTCCATTCCAATTAGTTCCAACTAGCCGAAGGCATTACTATAGGAAAATCAATTTTAAATGGCTCCTCCAAATAAACAATCATGGTGGCGGTAAAATGGATGAAGTTATTGCTCTCTATACACCAGCTACCCCCTAAAAAAGATCAGCCAATGCTAGGTCTACAAAAAATACCTTATCGACCTCAAACAATGAGGACATAACTAAGTGCCCAGTGGAGCATACAACGTCCTATTATTATTCACAGTGTTTCATTGTTCAAAATACTTGTGGGCATATTGTAAACTTGGAGTAACAAAACTGGTGATAACTAACTGTTTGTTTTTAAATATGAACTCCCTACAACTTGCAGTGAGTGCAGTTTTCTTTCGTTTTTATGTGTGTATGCTCATGCGCGCGTTATTTTTAACGGCACTACCATTAGTTTCATGCCAGGAATTCTCAGCATTTAATAAGCCTCCCACATGGGATATTGGTACTTTATTTGTTAACCAACAAATAAAGTCTATACATACCAACAATTAAAGTGTATAACACACACACACACATATACATATATATATGTATATATATGTATGTATATTTATCTTTGCTTTTATGTTCAATTATAATAAAAATAATTATACATCAATCCGATGGATTACTGTATCCTTTTGTAGAGTACAAATGAATTATTCTTATACAAAAATGTTGTTGACAGTGACTTCGAAATATTGGCTAGTTAAGCCATCGACGGACTACCTACGAAGTTACAGTCAACAATACTCTTGTATAAGACTAATTTATAAGTATACATGTGTGTGTGTTTGAGTGTGTGTGCGTGTGTGTGTGTGTGTCTGTGTGTGTTTGCGTATGTATTCTTTTACTCTGTGGCCATGCTGGACCACCGCCTTTAGTCGAGCAAATCGACCCCAGGATTTATTCTTTGTAAGCCTAGTGCTTATTCTGTCAGCCTCACTTGCCGAACCGCTAAGTTACAGGGACGTAAGCACACCAACATCGGTTGTCAAGTGATGTTGAGTGGGACGAAAACCGGCATAAACAGGCAAATACATACCTATATAATTATACAACGGGCTTCTTTCAGCGTCCGTCTATCAAATCCAATCACAAGGTTTTGGCCGACCCAAGGCTATAGTAGAAGTTATTTGTCTAAGGTGGCACGCAATGGGACTGATTCCGGAGCCATATGGTCGGGGTGCAAGTTTCTTACCACACAACTACGACAGTACCTATGTATGTATGTATGTATGTATGTATGTATGTATGTATGTATGTATGTATGTATGTATGTATGTATGTTAAAACTTGCAGCTCAGTGGTTACCGATGATGTTGACTTGTTCTTCTTTTCGGATTATGGCTGCTGTTGCTTAGTGAGTGGGATTGACTCAGTGCACAGCTTTCTTCACTTTAAAAAAAATCTTGCACAGGCATTGCACGATAACAATATTGATTAAGCTTCGTATGTATGGATGTATGTATGTATGTATGTATGTATGTATGTATGTAGTATGTATGTATGTATGTATGTATGTATGTGTGTGTGTGTGTGTGTATGTATGTATGTATCGTTCATATCTAAATATGTTGAGTCTACATGCAATTTAATAACATGACTTGTTGAACGGAATGGCGGAAAATATACCATATTCTTCAATGCTTCTTTGTAGTAAGACCTACAACGTACACACACCAAAGAAAATGAGCAACAAGCTTATGATAAAGTATAACATATTTATAAAACGAAAACATTAAAGAAACAAGCTATATGAACATTCTTTATATTTTATATTGTTGTGCACTTTGTATCAATTTATTTCAATACCTTATATAAATCCATACAAAAAGGAAATGACTTGTTTAAGAATGTATCTTCCATCCTGAGACAAAAGGGATTAACAAAATTTGAATTGGCAAAGCGTTTCTCTGTAGTGGTTTTTTGGGTAAGCTTGAATTCTAGGGTTCATAATGCATTAAGATTTCGTTTTCTTGTCTTTTTACGTACGTATTTTAATCATATGCATACACACAAATATGTGTTTGTTTGTGCACCAGTGTATGTACATTATGTGTTTGTGTGTTTGTGTGTGTGTGTGTGTTGTGTGTGTGTGTTTGATCCTTTATGTTATTTAGTGAAGATCATATGGATAGCGAGAACATGACTAGAACATTTTCTTTTGTTATGGTCTCTCAATGAGATAAGTGATCAACAAGTAAGGGAGGTTGGTTCGGTTAGATTAGCGTGTGCAGTGTCTGCCTTCGTATGATAATGTAGTTCTAATCGAATTGTAGTGAACTGCATGATTGGAAATATACATCTGTATATAAACATTCATCCATACCCTGCGAATACGTAGGTACATACACATACACACATACATACACATATACATACATGCATATATAATAAAATAATAATAATAATAATAATAATAATAATAATAATAATAATAATAATAATAATAATAATAATATATAATAATAATAATAATAATAATAATAATAATAATAATACTAATAATAATAATAATAATAATAAATAAAATAATAATAATAATAATTGTTTGTCTTGGTATAAAAGATGGGCTACAGCAAATATTCTGCTCAATACCACAGATTTGCTTGTCAGTTGTTTGACCTTAACCAGTTGAGCATGTCCTTAGTGGCTGACGATATGTGCATCTCTGATCACGAGCAGAAGTAGTGGGGGAGCATCATAGCCATGTGTTGAGAGGGATTCTTTGGGGTTTGAATAGTTCACCTCTGGAAACATGGGTGGTTCTTTCAACATCCTTAAACAACCCTTATTCAGGGACCGTTTGAGCGGGATGGGCTACTCAACCTGAAGAAAATTCTAACTGGGCCCCACCCGCAAGGTCATGTGCTGTTTATCTTGATATGAGATCACCATGTCGCGCACATATGGTTGTGATGCATGTGCCTGGTGTACCTTTATCAGACGGGTAGTCATGATGGGTATATTGGGCTTCGTATATTTTACCCCAGTGTCACTTTGATGGCATGAACTGCTCTCTCACTCAATAATAATAATAATAATAATAATAATAAATGCCCTGATGCAGTACCAGGCAGTGGCTCTCATGGCTTCTGATCTTAACTGATTGGAAGTGTTATCATGTACATTGTTTTGTCTTGGTATAAAAGATGGGCTACAGCAAATATTCTGCTCAATACCACAGATTTGCTTGTCAGTTGTTTGACCTTAACCAGTTGAGCATGTCTCTTAGTGGCTGACGATATGTGCATCTCTGATCACGAGCAGAAGTAGTGGGGGAGCATCATAGCCATGTGTTGAGAGGGATTCTTTGGGGTTTGAATAATTCACCTCTGGAAACATGGGTGCTTTCAACATCCTTAAGCAACCCTTATTCAGGGACCTTTTGAGCGGGATGGGCTACTCAACCTGAAGAAAATTCTAACTGGGCCCCACCTGCAAGGTCATGTGCTGTTTATCTTGATATGAGATCACCATGTCGCGCACATATGGTAGTGATGCATGTGCCTGGTGTACCCTTATCAGACGGGTAGTATTGATGGGTATATTGGGCTTCGTATATTTTACCCCAGTATATTTACTTTGATGGCATGCACTGCTCTCTCACTCAGTAATAATAATAATAATAATAATAATAATAATAATAATAATAATAATAATAATAATAATAATAATAATAATAATAATATGAGGGAATATTATTCCAAACTTACAGGGAAAAATTCAATTTAGAAATACTAAATCAAATTTGAAAAAATATAATATACGTATTTAAATCAGAAAAAAAAACCACCGCCGGCATCTCCCTGCTGGCGAGAGAAAAGACTGCGCTTGCGCAGTGGATTAGAAAAAGATTAGAATGTATAAGCAATGAGATACATGCTGGATTGGCCTCGTTGTTTATATATTTAATCTATGGCGTCCCTGTTGAAAAAGACTTCGCCTGGTAATTAAATAAATTTTTATTTACTAAAATAAGTCAGAAACCATGGTCCAGGAATTAGATGGTAAAATGTTTTTATTTTTCAATCCCTTCGAGAATTCATCCCTAATTAGTGGTTTGGACTTTAACTGTTCTTTCTAGTGTAAAGGAGTCCTATGATGGAAGCCACTTAATGTGTTTTAATGTACACTGTATTTTATATGTATAATATATAGTTTATTGACTAATTTTTCTCTACGCTAGTCCACTGGTAGTAAAAATTTCTAAAATCTTTATGGCTTTATAAAATCTTTGTAGCCATATATGCATATATATATATATATATATATATATATATTATATATATATATATATATTTACATATATGGCTACAGAACATCACAGAACGTAAACAATATGAGATACCAAAACAGAGTTGGGTACGCAAACAACGAGAGAATCAAATGGAAAACAAGGCAAGTAACATAAAGCATGACCCTTCATCAGTTGTCGCCTGTCCGTTTACTCTTCATTTCCAGCATTGAATGACAATATGAGACTTCGAAGGCAGTTGTTTACGTTTTGTGACGTCCTGTAACCATGTGGGCATATATATATATACATGTGTATGTATGTACATATATGTATGTATATATGCACCACATATATATATATATATATATTGTTTATATTATTTATATTATTATTTGATTGAACGCCACGCATCCATTTACAAGTTTATCTTAATATATTTTTGATACGACTCTACCCTTTACTGTTCTCTCTCCCACTTCCGTTATCTATCTCATCCTTTCACTAATTCTTATTTCTCTCCATTACCATTTTCTATCTCTCTGTCTCTCTCCGCCTTTCTCCTTTACTCTCTCTCTCTCTCTCGTTGTCCACACGTGACCATCGTCCATCTTTCTTTTCCTTACATGATCTTTCTTTTCATTCTCTGTTGTCGTACAGACTGCAGGTATTCTCTTACCTGTCTCCTCTTCTATCTTTTCTCTTGTCAAAGAAAATATTTCTCCATCGTTCGCTACTTTACTTCGTCTGGTCTAAAGGCCCTCCATGTTTCTTTGGATTCGGTTTACTTGTATGTCTCAACTGTCCTGTTTTGTTACCAACTTTGACTATGCGCAAAATCCTAAATTATACTTTGGCTTTTATGGGAGCAACTGCCTTCGAAGTCTCGTGTTGTCGTTCAATTATGGAAAGGAGAAGTAGATGGACAGCCGACAACTAATGAAGGGTCGTTCTTTATGTTACTTGTCTTCTTTTGAAGTTGTTTCTCTCGTTGCTTGCGCATCCGAGTTTGTTTTCGTATTTAATTTTGTTTACGTTTTGTGACGTCTTGTGCCCATATATATATATATTATTTATAAATATATGGGTATGTATGAGTGTATATAATTATATATATATATATATATATATTATATATATTATAATATATATATATATATATATATATATATACATATACATACATACATATATATATATACATACATATATATATATATATATATATATATTATATATATATATATTATATATATATATATACATATAGCACATACATACTTATTGAAGTATATTCTTTTCTACTCTAGGCACAAGGCCCGAAATTTTGGGGGAGGTGGTGTCAGTCAATTAGATCAACCCAAGTACGCAACTGGTACTTAATTTATTGACCCCGAAAGGATGAAAGGGAAAGTTGACCTCGGCGGAATTTGCACTCAGAACATAAAGACAGACGAAATACTGCTTTGCATTTTGCCCGGCGTACTAACGTTTCTGCCTGCACGTAGAAAGTTCCCCTCCTAGGCTCAAGTCCCAGCAAGATTGCCTGTGGGAGGCCAGAAGTTGCTCATTTATAACAGATTCCCCGCTTCGTACCACCTATGTTATCCAAGGGAAAGGCAAAGTGCAATAGAGCTCGGCACCAGTCACATCTCAATTCATTTCTAGAGCTGAGTGAAATGGAGTGAAGTGAAATAAAGTGCCTTGCTTCAGAACACAACACAAAGCCAGTAAATCGAAATCACTACCTCATTATTGTGAGCCCATCGCTCTAACTACTGATTAATGCGCCTTCACATACGCACGTGCACACACTCAGACACACGCGCACGCATACGCATGCACCTACGCATATGTATGTAAGTATGTGTGTGTATATATATATATATATATATATATATATATATATTATATATAATATATATATATATATATATATTATATATATATATATATCTTCCCAAACACCAGAGTTTGTAATTCCTTCAGCTCTCTTCGTTTTTTTGTTTTCTGTAAATTTGAATTATGTATAGATAGAGGATTAGAAAATCTGCAAGGGGAGTAACTTGGTTTTCATTTTGTCTTTACTTTTTGGGGGTATATTTTAAGGTAATAAGTATTTTGATATATATTGGATAAGGCTATAACAACATTATTGAAAGTCGAATTTCGTTTCATAAATTTCTATAAGCAGCATGGTATTTGATAGAAGTTTAATTATAATTATTATTTATATGCCATATTTCTTTATGTTTCAGTTATTTGACAGTGGCCATGCTGGAGACCCGCCTTTAGTCGAGCAAATCGACCTCAGGACTTATTCTTTGTAAGTCCCGCTAAGTTATGGGGAAGTAATTACATACGTGAAGACAGTGTTGGAAGACATTCAATCGGATTGCAAATACATGTTCACTTTATTAAATCTATACTCGGGCTAATATGAAATCAATTGTTGAAAATTTCGGTATATATTCAAAATTATTCAAGATTTATCATTTTGGTTATAATACTTTTCTTGATAACCCTAAATTTTATCTTTATACAATATAACAATATTGTTTCAAACAATCACCTATAGTAACCCATGATAAACTTTCCTCTGTATTAGCATCATTGATTTTATTAGCGTCTTGCCCCTTTAACTGGTCATTAACATTCTGATTTGAGGACTTCCACTACCCAACCTCATTATAGTTCGTTACTTTATACTGTATCCACTATGATTGTGTCAACTCCTTCATGTCCTTTCCTAACAAACACTACTCTCTAGTCTTAGATTTGATAAACAAAACTAATAAATTAAAACTGGGGTTTGGTAGACGGAAATTGAAAGAAGCCCGACACATATTTATATATGTATGTATATATTACCAAACCCTCTCACGAAACCTTTGATCAACTCGAAGTTACAGTAGAAGACAAATGTTCAAGGTGATATACAGTGGGGATGAACCTGGAAGGATGTGGACGGGAAGCATAAATATATATATATATGATCATGATAAGCAGCAAGGATATCGAGAAGTAAATCAGTGCGATCGTTTCAAGCAACTCCATTTAATTCAACAATGCAATCATTACATCAAATGATGTATTGATTGCATTGTTCAATTGAATGGAGTTGCGTGAAACGATCGTACTGCATTACCTCTGCATATCCTTGCTGCTTATTTTGATTTTATTCACCTTATTTTGAAATTGTATGGATAATACCGTACTAAATTCTGCTGCTTCAACATCACTACCACATTCATCTGAATCGAAATTTTTGCAATCTATCTATCTGCAATTTTTTCCTCTCCTTGTTTCTTTTCTGTGTATCTTTCTGTCGAAGAGCGAAGGCTCGAAACGTAAAAGACTTGTTTTATTTCTATTCCTGAGCGCCATACTAATACATTGTTTGTTTGTACTCCACCTGCCTTCGTCTTTTGTTTATTTTCGTAAACCTTCCGGTATATATATATATATATATATATATATATATATATGCATGTGTGTATATGTGTGTGTGTGTGTGCCCATGTTTGTACGGGTGTTTTTGTTTTTGTATCGCAACACGGCTTGACAACCGGTGTTGGTGTGTTTACTCCCCCCTAAAAAAGTCCTGGGGTCTATTTGCCCTACTTCAAAGCGGTGCCCCAGCATTGTCACAGTCCAATGGGTCTAAAATTACAGAAGTTACACAAGGTCTGACAGTTTTGTGTGTTGCTCTTAATCATTCTGAAGAGTGCAATGCATGAACCACTTGACCATTATACCATTTATGTAATTTCTCAGCAGAATAGTACCTATTCATTCTACAATCTATTGAGTTTTATTCCTCCTGCTTCTCCAAAACGAAAACCTATGTAACTTTCTTTCTATCCATCTATCTATCTATCTATCTATCTATCTATCTATCTATCTATCATCTATCTATCTATCTATCTATCTACCTATCTATCTATCTATCTATCTATCTATCTATCTATCTATCTATCTATCTATCTATCTATCTATCTACTGGTCGACAGGGCGCAAACATGCGCCGTGCCAGGCCGGACCATCCATGACAACCTCCACCTGATGCGCTACATCATAGACAGGGTAGTTAACGAACCTGGCATGGGTGGGGCGCTGATCAATTTGGATCAATCGAAAGCTTTCGATAGGGTGGACCATCGATACTTGGAGGCGGTCCTCGGAGCGGCTGGCTTCGGTCCCGTCTTCCGCGGCTGGATAGCCGCTTTGTACAGAGGCATCCGTTCGGTAATTCGCGTGAATGGACATCTATCGAGACCCTTCGACATCGCACGTTCGGTCCGTCAGGGATGCCCCCTCTCGTCGCTTCTATACGTATTGACTCTCGAGCCATTATTGCGGAAGCTGGCAACCTTGAGAGGCATCCCGCGAGAACTGGGATGCGGGACCAGCGTGTCTGCATACGCGGACGACGTCAGCGTCATAGTGTCTAGCCACGAGCACATCGAGCAGGTCGGCGAGACACTGAAAAACTACGAAGCGGTGACAGGAGCGAAAATCAACCGGGAAAAGTCAGTGGGCTTGCGACTAGGCACCTGGAGAAGCAAGACCATGCCGTCCACCAGCGCCTCCGTCGTGGGACGCTGGACCGACGGCCCGGTTGAGTTGCTCGGGGTCTGGTTTGGTCCGGACCTCCAAGTGGAGAAGAACTGGAACGAGATAACGAGTAGGGTGGTCACTCTCGCCCGGCAATGGGCCGAGAGGAAACTGTCCCTAAAAGGTCGGGCGGAGGTGGCGAACACGTACATCGCGTCCGTCATCTACTACCGCCTGACCGTCGTACCTTGTCCCGACCCTACCATCACCAAACTACAACGCATTCTCTTTCGCTTCTTGTGGAAAGGATGCGTCCCGATGGTCAGGCGATCCATTTGCTGTCAACACCCGTTAAAAGGAGGGCTGGGCATGCCGTGGTTGATGATGCGCAGACACGCGCTGAGACTGCGACATCTCTGGCTCTATGTAGACGACGGTGAACAGGTGTGGTCGCCGTTTGTGAGGCACGCTTTCCCGCAGCTCGTCTCCATCACCGAACTGCAGTCGTGGATCAAAAAGAGGCCGAAGAAGGGCGAATGGCACCGCGAGTGTCGCGTTGCTCTCAAGCAACTCTGCCGTCCTGGGTCGACCTTGAGTGACTTCAACACAACCAAAGCATTCTATAGGGGTTTAGTGGAGGGGAGGTACGACGACGAGCTCGGGGCAAACCTGGACGTCGACGAGGAGTACCTGACCCGCCTGTTCAGGACGACTTTCGGGCCTGGGCCCATGGACAACTTCCAGAGATCCCTGGCCTGGCAGTGCTACCGAGAAGCGCTACCCGTTCGGGACAAGCTCTACAGACACGGCTCGAGAAACACGGGGCCGACCTGCCCGAGATGCGGTCAGAGCGACGAAACCGTTCTGCACGCACTCGTGCAGTGTCCAACAATTTCCGACCTGTGGGCTTGTGTCGAACAACTGCTGTCACGCGTGGGACGGGTCGGTTTATCAGCTGAGTCTATCGTCAATATTGTCACACCTCCCTCCTTCAAACGGGAAGGAAGAGCTATTTTCATCATCCTTGTGGCTATGGCGAAAGAATGTATCTGGTGGACGCGTCTGAAAGGATTGGAGACAAACACCTTCCTCTCTGGTCAATCTCTCATCAACTTCTTCAAGTACCACTTGAAAAGGAAAGTGAGAGTAGAGAGGCAAGTTTTGTCTAGCGAATGTTTTAAAAAAAGATGGGTGAATGTAGCAAGAATGGCACGTATGAATGACGAAGCCACCTTGAGCATGATCCTATGAACCCAGAAATTGAAAACAGAGAGTTGCTTATTTGCAAAAAAAAAAAAAAGAAATATAACATGTGACTCCATTGACCGAGGTTACCGTGGTCTTTTCCGTAGGCTTTTCTTCCACGGGTAAACCTCACCCGTCCTCCCCTTTACACTTCATATTGACATTTCTGTGATAACGATCCCTATTGATCAATTTTTTAAAATTTTTTTTTTCCTCTCCCCCCTTTTTTTAACCCCCCTTTTTTTGTCCTCTTTCTCTCCTTTTACGATCCCTTTTGATCGAAACTCCCCCTTCCTTTTTTTTTTTTTAAACCTTCAAAAGAAAAGCTCTACCTTGTAATTTATTCTATCTGTGTGCAGCCCTGTGTGGCTAATAAAGAAACATATCTATCTATCTATCTATCTATCTATCTATCTATCTATCTATCTATCTATCTATCTATCTATCTATCTATCTATCTATCTATCTATCTATCTATCTATCTATCTATCTATCTATCTATCTATCTATGTTTCTTTCTATCTGTCTGACCATCTCTCTATCTATCTATCTATCTATCTATCTATCTATCTATCTATCTATCTATATCTATCTATCTATCTATCTATCTGTCTATCTATCTATCTATCTATCTATTTATCTATCTAGCTATCTATATATCTATCTGTTTGTCTGTCTGTCTATCTATCTTGCTATCTACTTGTCTGTTTGTTTGTCTGTCGGTCTTGATGTATGTATGTATGTATGTATGAATGCAAATATGTATTATGTATTATGCAATTATGTATGTATGTATGCAATTATGTATGTATATATATATATATACATACATACGTAGACATAAATAGGCATTTGTTAAGATTAATACATCAGCTAAGAGAAATGCTCGTCCATGATAATGATATCGAGTCGATTCCATTTTACTGTGACGACAGGCATGTCCCCAATTATTGTCACTTTGTCATTCCCCCATTCCTTTTATAATGCATTGTGTCTCTATCGTTCACTTTTCTGTTTATACTTCAGAATGATGCCATAATTTTTCCAGTATATGAATATTATTAAAAGGTGTTCTCTCAATATAATTTACGTTCCCTCCTGCACAAGCTCCAGTAAACCTATAATTATTGTTTTGTCTCGGCATTCAGTTTTTCTATATATAAACTGATTTATATTTCTAGACCTACATAGATTGGCAGACCGTTTTCTTTTCTCACTTAGTTTGTAACGTTTTTTTTTTTTTTCTAGTTCGTACAATTTACTTTGTAGAGTTCCATTTTGAATGGTTTTACCATAGCAATATATTTGGTGCATCAGATACCCCCTTGTCCGAATTTTCAATTCAAACCACGATCGATTTTGTTTTCATCCCTTTTGGAAATCGATAGAATGTATTCCAACTAATATTGATGTCGGGGGTTATCGATTTTATCGATTTTAACCCCGGCCCTCTCTCGCTTGCTTTACGAAATGGACCTTCTGGCAAGCCAAAATAAATCATTATTTTTATCGGTGTGAGCTACACCATCACCTTCGACATCCTTTTCGTTATCATCATCATCACCATCATCATCATCGCCATCATCATCATCATCATCATCATCATCATCATCATCAACACCATCCGCAGCAGCAGCAGCAGCATTCCCTCAGTTACGAAAGACGTTATCACCATCACCATCACCATCACCATCACCATCACCATTCGTACCAACTTCAGCGTTGTCGGCATCATCGTCATCATCATCATCATTATAACCATCAACAAGCACATCTTTATCACCATTACAATGAACACCGTCATGATGATGATGATGATCATCATCATCATCACCATCAACATCATCATCATCATCAACATCTTAATCAACATCATCGTCATCGTCATTATCATCATTATCATCATTATCATGATCATCATTGTCATCACATCAACACTGATGATCATTGCAACCACCATTATATTGCATCCTAAGGCGGAGATCTGGCAAATCCATTAGCACCACAGGGCATCATCCTTAGCAGTATTTCGTCTTGCTATTCCGTTCTGGGTTCAAATTCTGCCGGGGTATATTTTGACTTTCATCCCATTTAGGTCCGTTGAAATATGTACTAGTTGATCTCTGGGAGGGTCGATGTAATCGACTTACACCCCCCTCCCTAACTTTCAGGCATTATTCTTTTATTCTTTTCTTCTATTTGTTTCAGTCATTTGACTGCTGCCATGCTGGAGCACCGCCTTTAGTCGAGCAAATCGACCCCAGGTCTTATTCTTTATAAGCCTAGTACTTATTCTATCGGACTCTCTTGCCGAACAGCTAAGTGACGGGGATGTAAACACATCAGCATCGGTTGTCAAGCCATGATGGGGCGACAGAGACACAACCATACACCCCCCTATATATATATATATATATATATATATATATTTATACGACGGGCTTCTTTCACTTTCCGTCTACCATATCCACTCACGAGTCTTTGGTCGGCCCCAGGCTATAGTAGAAGACACTTGCACAAGGTGCCACGCAGTGGGACTGAACCCGGAACCATGTGGTGCCAAAATTTGGAACCATTATAACCATCCCGTCTTAAGACCTTCATTTCCTCCTAGTGCTTTCACTCCTCCACCACCAACTCCTCCAGCTCCTACACCTCCACCTTCATCATCATCATCATGTTCCTCGTCGTAATTGTGGTTGTCGTTGCAACCGTCAACGCCATCCACGAAATTACCATCATCAGGACCTTTCAATGCCATCGTCCACAACAAAGGCTACCCAATATGAATAGTATTTTGCACGTTACAATATTCTCGAAAAGGCAATAATAATAATAGTTATGTTTGCTGCGGGGAATTATGGCCAGCCTACCAGTCTACCTACAACTCACATTCATTATTATTATGACTCTAAGTTACTTTCGTCATTAGCATGGCAAAGATATATTTTGTAAGTAAATAAATATACGTCTCTCTCTGTCTGTCTCTCTCTCTCTCTGTCTTTCTCACTTCTCTCTCTCTCTCTTTCTTTATATATATATATATATACACATAATTCATGTATATATTTTTATATCAATATCTGTCATCCTATCTATACCTACATACCATAAACACACACATATAAACACATGCACACGCATACACATATACAGAAGGAGAGAGAGAGAAAGAGAGAGGAGAGAGAGAGATAATGAGTGAAAGGTATATAAAGGTATATGCATATATTTATACCTAAGTATGTATATGTATCGATACGTTAACATTTCAATATATATATATATATATACATGGATATTGAAATTTTTGAACAATTAATATACATACATATATTTATTTATATATATATATATATATATATATATATATATATGTGTGTGTGTATTTATATATGCATGTGTGGTGTTTGTATGCAAGAGTGTATATGTGTATGTATTCTATTATTTATATTTATATTAATGTTTGCTTGAGATATCTATATGCAATGCGTATATATTTCTGACTGTTAGTCTAGCAGAGACTTAATGATATCCACGATAACAAAGACTATGCCAACGCCACTATCAGGGCAGTAAAATAACAAAAAACAGCAACAAGATGAACAGCAGCAACAGCAACCACAGCAGCACTAGCAGCAGCATTAATGACAACAGCATCAACATCAGCAAAATAACAACAATAACAGGGCTAGTATATACATGATAAACAAAAGCCAAAACCGAAAAGGAAACAATAGAAAAAAATGCTGTTACTAATATTGTGTCGACATATCTAGGAGAAAGCTAAAGCAATTTTGACAGAACATTCGAGAATTAATGGCGTAGAACATGTAATGAAAATAAATCTGGTCATGTTAGTTTCTCACACATCGGCAAATATGCACGCACGCATATCCCCCACACACGTCATACACACGTCATACGCACGTTATACATAACTCAAATTCATAATACCAATTACAGAAACTACCTTGCAGTCGTAGACATACATTGTTATTCGCACAGCCATACGTTCGTACATAATTTCATATGTGTATATCTGTAATAAGTTTCTCTATATGTGTTTGTGTGTGTCTACGTGTATGTGTGTGCATATATTAATAATTTATATACATACATACATATATATATTTATATATATATATATATATTATATATATATAATATATATATATATATATATATATAATATATATTTATATATATATATATATATATACATATATATATATATATATATGTATATAGAGAAAGAGAGAGTAAGAGACAGAGACAGAGAGAAACATTTATACATATAAATTATACATTTATTATACGTATATATGTGTATATGTATGTACATAAATACATTTATATATATATATATATATATATTTATATATATATACATACATACAAATACACATATGTGCATACATATGTATATATGCATATGTGTATATATATATATATTATATATATATATGTGTGTGTGTGTGTATGTATGTATTTATAAATATACACATACATGTATATATACATAATCACACCAACAGTTCGTTATATCTAAAACAAATACGCAAAGAATAGTGTATGTGTGGGTGACTACATAGATACGACATTCAACAAATCGTTGTTTTACAGATACCTTAATATATAAAACATCTGTGTGGAGACGTCTTCGGCTAAATTTGTGAATTAATGTAATTTACGATATGTATGTTTATGTGTCAGTTCATGTGTGTGAGTATGTGTGTTTATTTGATCCCAACCACACCCCGTCTGTGTATGAGTGTGGGCGTTTGTTTCTGCCTATCTTTTGTGTGTATATCAACCTCTTATGAATGCATGTACATCACATTTACTTAATTGATCAATATAACTTCTGATCTAGAGGCTATAGCATGCAGAGAAATTATAAATTCACGCACACACACACACTTACACACACACACACACACATTCACACACACACACACATACACACTTACACACACACACCCATTCATGCACATGTTCGTACAGATACTAACTCATATCCACGTTTAGGTATACACTAAGTCAGTCTCTTTATTTTTAAAGCCATTCATAGATTAATATTTCTACTATAAAACTTACAACTAAACTGAAAGAAATTTATATATATATATATATATATATGTGTGTGCGTGTGTGTGTGTGTGTCTTAACACGATAGATGATTCTGTATTTGCTTCTTGTAACTTATGCCGTTATGTACTCGCTCGGAACTAGTTTGGTAAGTAAGAAAAATATATAGAATGCATAAACATAAATTTTATAGATATAAAATAATATACTAATATTTCTAAATTTCAGTTCAGCTTTCAACCTCTGCTAACAGAAAGACTACCTACATTCTGAAAGAATCGTCTGTAAATATTAAGAAAATAATAGCTGTGTAGTTATGCCTCTAACTCTGCAGGAGGTATTTCAACCGTGTTTCGCGTTCTGCTACCACAACAGCTCCTTTATAGGATCCAGTTAGCTCAAGACATCATCAGGAAGAACCACGTCAGGTTTCGGCCCCTACTCCTCTACCGTCTTGACGTGCCCCCACCCCACCCCCCGCTTTCCGAGGTGTCTTCAGCTCTGGTGTTGAGTGCATGTCTTCTTTCTTCTTCTTTCTTCTGTTCCCTGGCCTCTTCGATATAACGTCAACGAGTGTCAGCGGGCGACTGACTGTCTTGTCAAATTTAAATACCTTTAAATACCTGCAGTTAGGTTCCAGCAGGCAGCCCCAGCAAGTTGTCACGTGACACTGTCTCAACATTAACTGACCAATGAAGGCGCGTAGTCTTAGCCCACGCATTCTCTAAAGGATGATACGATTGGGCACAAATAAACGAGAATGAACGATATATGTCGGAACAGAAGATATATGTATCTCTCTTTTTCTCCCCCCCCCTCTCTCTATATATATAAATATGTATATATATATATATTATATATATATATATGTGTGTGTGTGTGTGTGTGTGTGTATACATATATTTATATATACATACTTATATATAACTATGTGTATGTACATACATATATATATATATATAAATTTGATTAGTGGATATGCTAATCTCGTGAAGGTATGGTTACATCCAAGGAAATACTGGGTCAATACCTAGTATTGTTGTGGAATGAAATTCCATTAAAAAAATAGGTATATATGAAGCATATGGTTTATAAGCATGTAATAGAAAAAAAGAAAATGGAGATTAGGAAGTTAATAATTGATTATTATTAACAAGAAGTTGGTCATCTTTGCTTCTAACAGCCGTTTTAATTAATACTCAATGATTTAATTACAGATTTGTACATTAAATTTATATGACATGAGTAATAATTTTATCAGAGGAACAAAGATGTACCTTTGGATGTTATATGTGGTCTTATCAATTCATTTTAGTCTGCTAAAATGACGTCACTGATACCAAGTTGCATCGGCCTTTGCCTTTGTCTTGGATAACGTCAGTGGCGAGTTGGGTGGGGGTAAGCACGGGTGACTGCTGTTCTTCTATAATCAACCGTGTTCAGATTTGTGCCTTGGAGGGTAACTTTCTAGGTAGAATCCTATTGTCATTCATGACCAAGGGAGTCTTTGCTCTTTACTCTTTGTAAAGTAATATTTTAATGAAACAATATTTAATTACCGCGCAGAGATTATTTTTACAAGGCATATACGCCTAATAAGTTGTAGGATTCAGATGCGGTCGTTAAGGTTTGGGGAGTTAAGTGAATCGACTGTTATAATTTTGTCAGCTCAGCACTGTATGTTTGCATGTATTACACACATACACGCACGCACGCACACACACACACACACAACACTCACACACTCACATATTTACTATCTACCTTGCGTGTACGTAGTGCTGCTAGAGTTTAACTCAATGATCTAAAGCAATAAAGTTTTCACTTGATGATCTGTTGTGGTTCGTTGGAAGATCCAAAACAAATGACGTACTCTGATGAGACGTACGTAAGGAACAAATATAAGGTTTCTGTCATAATTTCTCACACACTGTGTGTGTATGCGTGCGTGTGTGTGTATGCGTGCGTGTGTGTTCGTGTGCAATTGTAGAAACACCCATATACACATATATTTAGTACATATATATTTATGTTTATTTATATTCTTATTTGCTCTATCTTGTTTTTGTTTCAGTTTTGGTGTTTACGCGTATGTTTGTCCGCGATAATCTGGTATAAGCTATTTACACCTATTCTATAATCTATTTACATGTGTCATTTATTTACATGTTTGAACATTGAATGTTTATGAATCAAGGAATTTTATTTTAACTTGTCCTCATTAATATACTTTCTATTATAGACTCAAGGCCTGAAATTTGGTGGGAGGAGACCCCAGTTTTTAACTGGTACTCATTTTATCGATCCCGAAAGTATGAAAGACAAAGTCGACCTCGGTGTAATTTGAACTCAGAACGTAGCAGTAGACGAAATACCTATTTCTTTACAACCCACAAGGGGCTAAACACAGAGAGGACAAGCAAGAACAGACAAACGGATTAAGTCTATTATATCGACTCCAGTGCGTAACTGGTACTTATTTAATCGACCCCGAAAGGATGAAAGGCAAAGTCGACCTCGGTGGAACTTGAACTCAGAACGTAGCAGCAGACGAAATACCTATTTCTTTACTACCCACAAAGGGCTAAACACAGAGCGGACAAACAAGGGCAGACAAACGGATTAAGTCGATTACATCGAATCCAGAGCGTAACCGGTACTTATTTAATCGATCTCGAAGGGATGAAAGGCAAAGTCGAGCTCGGCGGAATTTGAACTCAGAACGTAGCGGCAGACGAAATACGGCTAAGCATTTCGCCCGGCGTGCTAACGTTTCTGCCAATTCGCCGCCTTTTTTGTCCTTATTAATGTAAAGTAGATGTCTATTTTTTTAACAGAATGTATATGACGCTGACGAGAATTCATTTCGAAATTTTTTGAGATCTATGTGTTCTGAGTTCGATTCTTGTCCATCTCAACTTTGCTTTTTAGTTTACTGACAATATTAAAATGAATTATTCATTTTGTATTGAGATCGATAGGATCAAATTTATTCCTCCAAAATATTTCAAACCCCTGTTTATTTAAGAGATCAATATAATCGAAAATACTATTTACTTTCTAAATGTGTGAGCGTGTACCTCATTATTTAGGAATCAATATTAACAAAATCCACGTATTTATTATAATCCACGGAGGAACATTTAATATCTATGATATTGCTATTTAGCATCATTTCAGCCTTGAAGGAGAAAACTAACAATACCAGACGTTCCAACCGTGACTATTCCATTTGTATTATTTAATATCACGGGGTGCATTATGCACTGTGTCATTCATTCTCCAAAGGCAGTAGTGTGTCATTTGAAGGAGATTTGGTTAGTATTTGTAGCAAATGATAGCACATTCCTACCCGCAAGAAATGTTATATTAGATGCTGTTTAGTTTCAAGTGAAGTGGATGACTGACAAATCTTTCTCTGGACAGAAAGATACATACATACATACATACATACATACATACATACATACATACATACATACATGCATATATACATACAAACATATGCGTACATACGTATACCACCATATATATTTATGTGACTGTGTATATATATATATATAATATATATATATATATATATATATGTATGTATGTATGTATGTATGTATATATGTATGTATATATATGCACATGTGTATATATATGTGTGTGTGTATGAATGTGTAAATGTGTTCGTGCGTGCGTGTGCGTATATGTGTGTGGGTATGAATGTGTAAATGTGGTCGTGCATGTGTGTGTGTGTGCATGTGTGTGTGTATGTGTGTGTGTGTGTGTGTAAAATCTCTGCACATCTGGGATAAAGAGTATCAAATGCATTTTAGAATACATTCACGCGAAGTTGATGATTAACTCCTTTACTCCGTCGGTCTAATGATACGACCATAAATTACAAACCCCAAGCATATCTATCACCTTACCACAATGTCAGAGTTGGGGCAGAGCATTCCAATGCATTAACTTTTTACTAACTTTGCTGATGATATATTTAGCGTCCAGTTAGGAAATTATTACTTAAACATCCCGAGCAGTGATATATCTAACAATATTTTAGTCTTTAAAGGCGGCGATCAGGCAGAAACGTCAGTACGCCGGGCGAAATGCTGAGCAGTATTTCGTCTGACTTTACGTTCTGAGTTAAAATTCCGCCTAGATCGACTTTGTTTTTTTCATTCTTTCGGGGTCGATAAATTAAGTACCAGTTGCGTACTGGAGTCGTTCTAATCAACTTGGCCGCTTCCCCTAAAATTTCGGGCAGTGTGCCTAGAGTTAAAAAGAATATTTTAGTCTTTAATTCTTTCAATAATAATTTAATATATCTTACAATATTCACTTCTTAGAAATTTCATTCAATTTGTATATTATTCTTAATTTCATTGATTGTTAAATATATTGTGCTACTTTGTACATACTCAATTATCACTGTGTTTAATTTGTGGCACACAGTCACGCCTGCGTCTCTGTGTGATAAGGAATTAGCTTCTCAATCACATGATTCTGGGTTCAGTGCCACTGTGTGGCACCTTGGCCAAGAATCTTCAATAGCCCCAGGCCAACCAAAAGCTTGGAGAGTGGATTTGGTAGATTGTGTGTGTGTGTGTGTGTGTGTACGTGTTTGACTCCAAACGCTGCTCTTACCAACTGGTGTTGGTATGTTTACATCTTCATAACCTAGTGGTTCGGCAAAATGATAAGGACCAAGCTTTAAAATGTTAAGTACTGAGGACCACTTGTTCGACTAATATTCTACAAAGCAGTCTAATGACTAGAGCAAATATTAAGTAGAAGATAAAAAGAACCCAAATAATTCGAATATTCATTAATGCGTTACATTTTAGTAGTTTATCCCGATGATGTAAATCCTTTAGTTTCTACGTGTAGTTTTAATTTTCGTTTTTTTTCTCTCTATGAGTTGGTAATCTTTACAGCTAGTTCCGCAGTTCCTCTAGTCTATAAGTAGACTATTCTTATTTTGACTATTCGTATTTAGTGCCAATGATAGTTAGACATTCGTATTTTGTGTCAATGAAGTTAGACATTCATATAACTGGCGTCTGGATTTTAGGTTCTGTTTTACTGTGAGTTTCTTTTATTTTATTTTTTTTTGTTGAAAATTTTATTAAACATATTAAATAGATTATAATTTTATAATAAATATGGTCAAATTAATTGAATTTGATCATATTTTGATGTAAGCCATGTTGCTGCTTTATTCAAGAATTTTGGATTTTGTCTTTCTGTGATTTCTAATAGTCTTATTCTCGCATAACTTCCAATATAGTTTTCGCTATAATACATGTATCATATGGTGACCTTATATAGTGTTTACTATTCCCTCTGCCAGTTCCTCTGTTTTAAGTAGCCTTTCTATTTCCAATATTTTCTTCAAAAATATTTCTACTTTACTTTGTGGACTCCTCACATGTATTATTATATTATTTCCTTAACTTAAAATGGCCTTTCTCATATCGAAGTATTTGGTTGAATGGCTAGATTTATGTTTTATATTCCTTTAGTCTTCTTGATTTAGCTTTCATTTCCTAAATTGGTATTCAAATCCTGTACTTTTTGAATTTCAAATACTCTTGCGACTTATCTCACTGAACCATTTACTTCCAATCAGGATCTGTTTTAGCGTTTCTAATCTAACCCCTTATTTCGAAGACTGCTGGCTTCACTGTTAAGTAAAGAGCACTGTGACGTACATTTAAAAAAAATCCTTAATATTTATTTCATTTATTTGCACTCAAATTATTTCTAGTTCACGGTTAACTTCTTTGGTTCGCTCTCTGTTTTTATGCTGCATGGTTTTTGCAGTTTTATGTCTATCTTCGATTTATAAAAGTTTCTCCTCTTCAAATTTTTGTTCAATTTTGTCTACCACATTTTCTACATCACTGCATTCATTCATTTGCATTGGCGCTAATGTTTCTTTCCTGTTATTACTACTTGGCAGTGTTATGTTAGGCATTGATTGTTATTTCAGCTCTACTGCATGGCGTTTAGTTCTCTTCTTCTGCTGTTTGTGTATATGCTATGTTCTCCTGTAGTGTTACTAATTTCTATTGCTTTAGCTTAGAATTTATCATCTTTAATATTTGCCTGTTTAGTTAAAATCATCCGGTAGTTTTCTTTCTTTTTTACTTAAAACTTTTCTTCTTACATTTGGCAAATTTGTTATTCATTCGCAATCGAGTCTCGTCTTTTTTTCGGCTAAATTTCTGAAGTCGATTAAATTATATTAAACAAAATGTTTTAGTTTGGCAGTAAAGAAGATTTTTAGGCCATCAAACTATTAGACTCTATCCACTCTTAGACAGGTTGTACTTTTTTGACCTGCAGTGTGACCAAACATCAAGGGAAAAACCCTCTACACAAAGCATGTTCTGTGGGGTCGCTAGTTAAGCCGTAGACGACCCGATATGTTAGAAAAAATTATCTGTTACGTTCTCACTGCAGCTACTCTTGCATGGCGTGAACCGGAGATTGTTGCGGTGGGTTGCCTTGAAGTATTTCCCACAAGGAGAAGGCAGGAATTATTTGCTCGGGTGATTATTTACTAGGAGAGACACAAAGAGAAAGACAGTGTGTGTTTGTGAGAGAGAGATAGAGATAGAGAGAGAGAAAGAGGAGAATGAGAGAGACAGGGAGTAAAAACAGAAGAAACACAGACGAAAACAAATTCTAAGCTGCGATTAGGATAAACAAAATTAATAAGTACACACCAAATACTATCAGGTTGAGTAAAATGTAACATTTTGAACCATGAAGACCTTGTACCAGATTTTTACATGACGAGAGAAAATCAATGGATTATGGGCATTGCCTTTATTTCCTTGACTAAACAGAAGATAAAAGCAACTTAAAATTTGTTGAGAAGTGTTGACTCTATTTTACTGACTATACTTTACTGAGTTTCAATAATGCTAAAACATATCTGAAGTTATCGTCAAGTTATCGAAGTTATAGTGCAGTCCACGTTGCATATCTCTTTCATTTGTAAGTAACTGATATTTCGGAATTTACTCAATTGTATTCTTGATAAGAATTATCAAAGAAACAAACGATTTTACATTCTCATTTTGGTTAACAGTTCTCTGGATTCAAAGTTCTACACGCAACTAAGTGTACCGCGCTGCAGGGAAATTATCAACTAACAAAATATACGCAAATATTCATATATATATATATACACACACACACACATATATATATATATGTATATATATATATATATAATATATATATATATATAACGGGAAGCTTTATGAAAATAGACAAAATACGAAGGCAGGTGGGAAACAAACAAACAATTGCATTAGTATGGCGCTCAGGAAATATAAATAAAACAAGTCTTTAACGTTTCGAGCCTACGCTCTTCAACAGAAAGATACATATATATATATACACACATACACATATATACAAATAGGTGGAGGCGCGTGGCTTAGTGGTTAGGGTGTCAGCATCATGATCGTAAGATTGTGGTATCGATTCCAGGACCGTCCGATGTGTTGTGTTCTTCAGCAAAACGCTTCATTTCACGTTGCTCCAGTCCACTCAGCTGGCAAAAATGAGTAACGCTGCGACGGATCGGCCTCCCGTCTAGGTGGGGAACACATACGCCATAGAAACCGGGAACCCGGGCCCATGGTCCTGGCTAGGCTTTAAAAGGGCGCGTTTATATTTATTTTAATATATATATATATATGTATATATATATATACCATTTACAGAAATACTAGACACGCACGTACAACACCATATACATATATATATTGCACATTTATATATATATATCTTACACACACACACCACACACACACATATATATATAATATATATATTATAATATATATATATTTATTTATTTAACACTCATAAAAAGCTATTTCGCAGTGGGTACAATGGTACGATTCTTTGAAACAATACATATTAGGAAGCACTGGTGTAGCTCCATTACATTTATTATAAATAATCGCGTTCGTTTATATAAGTATAAACAAAATTAAATGAAATGTATACGTATATATGTATACGTATTACATATATATGTTTTATATACATATAAATGTTACATATATATGTAAATATATACATGTAAATATATATGTTTGTGTGTATAATATTATATATATATATATATATATATATATATTATTATATGTATATATCACAGATACACTGACATAGACATACACACATATATCAATGCACAGAGGGCTCAGAGCAAAACCTTCAGAGTTCTCGTAATGTGTGAAACCCTATCTCTCTATTGATGTCCTATGACATACATTGGTGTCAAACACACTTCAGATAATTCCAATAACACGTTCTAAATCACAAGAGAGATGACTATACCGCCTTCTGCACTGTTTAAGTTACTAGGTTTGGGGCGATTAGTTGCTATATAGACAAAACAGTTGGAAAATTGTGTTTGTACTAGCTATTAAATTTGTTTGCATGTGGATATATTAGAATACTTAGGTTGTGAATTATAAAGTGTGGCAACAGATATGTTTACGTTTTATAAATTCAAGCTGAACGGAGCCAATTAAAATAACAGTATTGAGGAGTTAAGTAATAAGAGGAAGTCATTATAGTAATTAGGAAATAATAAAAATCGCTAGATAAAATATAATCATAACAAGAAGGAGGAGGAAGAGGAGAAGCAGGAGGAGTAGGAGAAGGATGACGAAGATCGTAAATGACGACGAATAGATGAAATGTAAAGAAATGTGTAAATAGAGAGAAAAGAAATTTATTAATGGTGAATTTTGTAAAATGAAGTTTTAAAATGTTTAAATTTTAATTATGGTGACTTCATTACGTTGCTTAATTGCCAATGCTACTGTATTAGTGCATGAATTTTCGGAAGAATATATACGTACCGTAACCCCCCACCCCTCAAAAAATAACAGAAGTATTCATATATAGCAACATAGGCGAACATGAATATATATATATATATATATATATATATATATATAAACATAGATATACATATATATGCATGTGTGTGTGTGCCTATGTGTTTGTGTGACTGTCTGTATGTAAATGTAGGTATACATGTAGTATATACGCATATATGTGTATTTGTATACATTTATGTATATATATACGTATACATTCATACATAGGTATACATATATATCAGGTCATCCCATAAGTTCTGTCCGACTTATCTTTTTTTAAAATTGAATGAATTTTGATAGTATTTTAGAATGTCTAATGGAATTAAAAATTATTTTTATGCATTTGAGTACATTTAAACTAATTAAATATTATTTCACAGAATAATAGAATTAAAATTCTAGCATGGAAGTATCCAAAGAGCATTTGAGGCACAAAATGATTTATGAGTAGAAATAGGAAACTCTGCAGCCGAAGCGACTCGAAACATACACTCAGTTTATGTGAAGGAATGCTTGAATGAAAGAACTTGCAGAAGATGGTTTGCAAAATTCATAAGTGGAGATTTTAGCCTTGAACAAGAAGATCGAAGAGAACGTCCAGTTGAGTTTGATGATAAGCTCCTTGAAGCATTACTTGAAGAAACTCCTGCATTATCAGTTGAATAATTGGCAATAAAGCTTAGTTCAAACCATACAACTGTTCATCGTCATTTCTTTTCTTGCTTTCTTTGGGCTTTTATTTAGCGCTTACATCCCAGTACGGTAAGAAACCGCTGTTATATTTCCGGAAACATGTGAAGGTGCCTGGTTTACTAGTATTTGACTCTCGATATTAAAGGCGGGAGTTCTATCCCCGCCTGTGCCTTCTGTCCATGAGCAAGGCGCTATATTTCACATAACTCTAGTCGTCTCAACTGGCTAAAATTAGTTGTACCAGTAATTCAAAGGGCCAACCTTATTACACACTGTATCACGCTGAATTTACCTGGTGACTACGTTAAAGGTACGCGTGTCTGTGGAGTGCTCAACTACATGCGCGTTAATTTTACGAGCTGGCTGTTCGGTCGACCGAAGCAACTAGAACACTTATCGTCACAACCGACGGAGTACCACGAGGCATTGCAAACTGATATCTCTACAGCCACCTCACTCTCATTAGAAACAACAGTATCAACGTAAAGTCGATGGCTTGGTGTCTTCTTCTGTTGATCCACTCTGGTTCTTCGGGTGCGAAATCTAAAATCTACACACGATAGAGCAACATCCGTTTGATTAGCAGATTTATCTCCGATTCCACTAAACCCTCTGGAAACCACAGATAATCCTCACAAATCACAAACATTATCGGTTCTTACAATTTATCAAAAGCTTTACCAAGAACTTAAACATTCTTACCGATAAATCTGAAATGTTCCAAATCTTAATCGCTTTGAGTTCTAATATAAGCACCGTTCTACAAATCCTTTAGAGGAAGAAGAAGTATTCGATAGAATCAATTCTAGTTTTAGGATGATATTTACTTTATCTTTATCAACCCTAGAAGGATGAAAGTTAAATTCATCTCAACGGAATCAGTAATCAAAACGTATATTTATATCACTAAATATCACAAGGCATTTAGTCCACTACTAGCTATTCTACCAACACGAAACCACCCCGAGTATGGAAATTTGTCAATCGTTTTATATATTCCACTAATTTATCATTCATGGCGGACATTTTCTCTACGATGGTTCATAATACTTGCGGGATAATTTGACCATCGTTTTTCATATTCTACTAATCATCCAATCTTATCACTTATCTTTTATTTGCTTCAACCACTGGACTGGGGTCGTGCTGGACCATCGCCTTACAGGGTTTAGTCAAAGAAATCGACATATATATATATGAAGCATATATTATAATTGTTACACTAGATAATAATAGAGTCAATGATATCTTCCCAAATTATTTTCTCGTGAATTATTTGCTTCGCATTGAAATTATATATATATACATATGTGTGTGTATGTGTGTGTGGATTTATGCGCGTGTGTGTGCGTCTGTAACGTGTGGGCATGTGGATGATGGTGTGTGGAGCGGGTGCTTGGAAGTGTTCAGTGCTAGTGTGTCTGGAGTAGTGTAGGATGGTGTAATAAGGGTGTGGGTGTGGGTGGGGTGGTCTAGGGATGTGGATGAGGGATGAGGGTGGTAATGTGAACGTGAAGTGCAGATCGGGTAGGGGTGTGGCGGATGCGGTATCAATAAAGAGAGGAGAGAAGGAGAGTAAGATGAAAAGTGGTCGATGAGGAAAGGAGGGGAGTTGACCCCATGTAGCACAGAAGAGCAAAGAGAGAATATTAATTCCCCTTCACGGCGAAGGCGAGTGACCGTATGGCCCCTGTATGAAAACAATCTGAACACAGACAGGTGCTGTAGTGAATGTCCAGTATAGCGGATACGGTGCAAGACCGGGGTGTCACTTCCGAGTCTGATG
>NW_021835160.1:45000-52500 GCF_006345805.1 Octopus sinensis | reverse complement strand
ACAACGGGAACAAGGGGGGTGTAGGCCTTTTGTGCGGCCGCTTTACCGCAGATCGTCTCCGGACGAACTACGATGGATCAAGCAGAGGGACGGGCTAGGGCGAATGGGCACCGCGGAGTGTCGCGTTGCTCTCAAGCAACTCTGCCGTCCGGGATGAAACTTGTGCGACTCCATCACAACAAAGGCATTCTATAGAGGATTAGTGGAGGGGAGGTGCGACGACGAACTCGGGCAGAGGTATGGGCCGTCGACGAGGAACAACCTGACCCCGCCTGTCCAGGACCAACTTCGGGGCCGGGACTATATGACAACATCACCAAAGATCCCTGGCCTGGCAGTGCTATCGAGAAGAATTACCGTTCGGGATAAGCTCTACAGACACGGTTCCAGACACACTGGACCGACTTGCGAGATGCGGTCAGAGGCGACGAAACCGTCTGCACGCACTCGTGAAGTCAACCATTTCGACCTGTGGGCTTATGCCGAACGGCTGCTGTCACGTGGGGACGAATCCGCCTATCGGCCGAGTCTATTCGTGAGAATGCTCCGCCCCCTTCCCCAACCGGGAAGGCCAGGCAGTTTCATCGTACTGGTGGCATGGTGAAAGAATGTGTTGTGGTGGGACTCGAGCGAAAGGATTTAGAGACAAACACGTACCGCTCGGGCCAATCGCTCAATCAACTTTTTCAAGTACCCCACTTGAAAGGAAGGTTGAGAATGGAGAGGAAGTTAGTTTCGTCTCGCGAAGATTCAAAAAAAGATGGGTGAATGTTGCCAAAGATGGATGCGTGCTAGTAAACGAAACCATTTTGAGCATGAATCCTGTAGATCGGTAAAAACGAAAGAAAGAGAGCATTTTGACCTCATGTGTTTATTTCTCCCTGTGACTGGGTTCCCGTGGTCTTTCTGTAGGCTTTTGCTTTTCTTCCACGGATGAACCCAATAGGGGTTTATCAATTGTTTACGACCATTATTTCGTGATACACGATTTCCTTTTTTCCTTTTTTTTTATTTTTTTTTTTTTTTTCTTCTCTCCGATCCCTTTTGAGTCGCAATCTGATCATTTTTTATTTTTTTCCACCTCGAAAAGGAAAAGCTTCTTGCATTGTATTTGTTCCCTCTGTATCAGCCTGTGTGGCAATAAAAGAAAGTTATCTTATCTATCTATCTAGTCTATTATCTTATCTATCTATCTATCTCATCATCTATCTAGCTATCTATCATCCATCCATCTATTATCTATCTATCGATTATCTACTATCTTCTATCTATCATCTATCTATTATCTCAGTCCATCTATCTATCTCTCTATTAATCTAGAAATATATCTATCTATCTATCTATATTTGTCCCCCTCTGTATCAGCCCTGTGTGGCCTAAAAAAGAAAGTTATCTATCTATTTATCTACCTATCATCGTGGTCTTTTCTATCTATCTTTCTAATCTATCTAGCTATCTACTATCTATCTATCTATCCATCTATCTATCTATCTATCTATCTTTTTATTTTTTTTTTTTTTTTTTATTTATCCCCCTTATCTATATTTCTCTATTCTCTATCACTATCCAGCTATCTACTCTTCCTTTTTTTTTTTTTTTTTTTTTTTTTTTATCTAATCTATCGATCTATCTATCCATCTATACTATCTTATAAGAAACATATCTATCTATCTATGATCATCTATTCTATCTATCTATCTATCTATCTATCTATCTATCTATTTATCTATCTATCTATATAGACAACCAAAGACAATATCTATCTATTATCTATCTATTATTCTATCTATCTATCGATCTATCTATCTATCACCATAGACAACGGTGAACAGGGGTGCGTCGCCTTTTGTGCGGGCGCGCTTTCCCGCAGCTCGTCTCCTTGGACGAACTACAGTCATGGATCAAGCAGAGACCGAGGCTAGGCGATGCCACCGCGAGTGTCGCGTTGCTCTCAAGCAACTCTGCCGTCCGGGATCGAACTTGTGCGACTCCATCACAACAAAGGCATTCTATAGAGGATTAGTGGAGGGGAGGTGCGACGACGAACTCGGGCAGAGTCTGGGCGTCGACGAGGAACACCTGACCCGCCGCTGTTCAGGACAATTCGGGCCGGGACCTATGAACAATCACCAAAGATCCCTGGCCTGGCAGTGCTATCGAGAAGCATTACCTGTTCGGGATAAGCTCTACAGACACGGTTCCAGACACACTGGACCGACTTGCCCGAGATGCGGTCAGAGCGACGAAACCGTTCTGCACGCCTCTGTGCAATGTCCAACCATTTCGACCTGTGGGCTTATGCCGAACGGCTGCTGTCACGTGTGGACGAATCCGCCTATCGGCCGAGTCTATCGTGAGAATTGCTCCGGCCCCCTTCCCTCAACCGGGAAGGCAAGGCAGTTTCATCGTACTGGTGGCCATGTGAAAGAATGTGTGTGGTGGACTCGAGCGAAAGGATTAGAGACAAACACTTACCTCTCTGGCCAATCGCTCATCAACTTTTTCAAGTACCACTTGAAAAGGAAGGTGAGAATGGAGAGGAAAGTTTTGTCTCGCGAAAGATTCAAAAAAAAGATGGGTGAATGTTGCAAGATGGTGCGTGCTAGTAACGAACCATTTTGAGCATGATCCTGTAGATCGTAAAAAAGAAAGAAAGAGAGCATTTTTGACCTCATTGTGTTATTTCCTCCCTGAATGGGGGTTCCGTGGTCTTTTCTGTAGGCTTTTCTTCCCCACGGAGAAACCCAATCTTGTTATATATCAATGTTTACACCATTATTTCTGTGATACACGATTTTCCTTTTTTCCTTTTTTTTTTTCCTCCTCTCGATCCCTTTTGATCGCAATCTTACATTTTTTATTTTTTTTTCCACCCTCGAAAGAAAATGCTGTCTGCATTTGTATTTGTCCCCTCTGTATTCAGCCCTGTGTGGCTAATAAAAGAAAGAAAGTTATCTATCTATCTATCTATCTATCTATCTATCTATTCTATCTATCTATCATCTATCTATCTATATATCTATCTATCTATCTATCTATCTATCTAATCTATCTATCTCTATCATCTATCTATCTATCTATCTATCTACCTATCTATCTCTACCTATCTATCCTGACTGTGATGTCGTTTCAGCTCCGAAGGTAATCATTTATTTTGACTATTTAAAAGTGTTTATATTGACAAACATTTTGTGCTTAAAAGTTGTGCAACAACATCCACTGTAAACCTTTGATAAATATCGACACACAAAATTTTGCCCCTTGTGGGCAAAATTTAAAAGAAAAAATTCTCATAGCCTTCGTGGTTTCATTTAGCCATTTTATTTACCAAAATGGCCACTGGCCACCACGGAGCTGAGTTGCAAGTCAAGCGTGACGCAGAAACAGAAAAACAGGATGCTCTGTTAGCATACGCCGAACCCTGACAACTCCACCACCACCAACAGCAACAAATACAAAACAAAGATCGCAAGGCAAAGCACCGTCAACACCATCAGTAGTCCACCACCACCACCACCACCATGGCAGAATCTGCTACTAAAACTGATATCCCTACTAAAGATATCGCCACCAATAAAACAACCCAACATCACCATCACCGCCACCAAAGACCGTGCCGTCAATGCACTAATACTACCAACACCACCGCCGTCACCACCAAGAACGACCAATAACAACAACAACAACAACACGACGACGACAACAACAATTCCCTCAACCCACTGCTCACTCCATCACCAACAAGTGAAAAAAAAATAACGACGACAAGCAAACGAAATGTCGAATTTTGCCCTAGTGCAGGACTAAAGTACGCAGGCAATTTTCCACCCCTTCCTACTTGCACGATCGAACCAAACACACCAATTTTACAAACTGCAGCCAACAACAACATCACCACAAGCAACAACAATAACAAAACAACAACAAATTTCGCTGAGGCGATAAAGAAAAAAAAACAACAATATACTTTTACGGCTCAACAAATACAGACACGAACATCAAAATAACAGAATCAGAAGGTATAGTAAAAATAAACATACCAGAAGATATTTTGGAAAATGTGAAAAAAGACGAACAATCATTTATAAAATAGTTAACAAAAAAACAAAAATCCCAGAGAAGGCCAACACAAGCAAAATAGAGATAGTGCTTGAACCCATCTGGGATCACAAAGAATATGTAACCTGGTGGAACAAATTTGCCCACATACAAGTCGTTTTCTACACCGAAGAGTTAGCTAGACATTTCTCAACGCTAACTCTTCACTCAGATGAACTCCAACTTACACCAAGCTATCGGGGACAGAAAGTGACTAAGATCACTCTAAACAATGTCCCCAAAATAGCCAATAGTCTATGGCTTGTAAAGGCCTTATGCGTAAAAATGGCGAATTATACTAAATTATACTAAATTATACTAAAAACTGGGTGGGAAAAAAAATAGAATTTCTTCTACATATACATCATGAAGATATTAAAAAAATACCCACCCAGATATGTGTATCAGAAGACCACAAGTTATATGTGGTCGTCGATGGCAGAAGACCACGTTGCCTACATATGCGGCAGTGAGCAACACCTCAAAAAAGACTGCAAATCTGCCGCAAGAAAAACAACACAACAACACAGCAGCCGGAAACAAAAACAAATAAACAAGGTTTACGACCCACACCACTTTTTGCAGGAACAAACCTCAACAAACACAAACAACCACACCAACTGCAGCACCAAGAACAGAAGCAGCATCACAACAACAACAACCAAGGAATATACCAACTCCCAAACAAGGACATCTGCCAAAAAGACACCCAGCAAAAATGAAGAAACAATTACAACTCCAAATCCCCACAAAATGGAAGACCCTAACACAACAACATCAACACCCCCAAAATCACTCAAACCAAAATACCCAAACCCCACATCCAAAACGCATACACCACAACCAAAACGCTCACCAACCAACACCAACAACAAAACCAACACAGTCGACAATAGACCCCAATACTTTCCCTCTTCCAGACTCCGATTCGTCTGATCTGTCATTAGACGAAGAAGACACGGAAGATTGGCAAATAGCCACAGGGGGGGGGGAGAAGAAAAAAAAGGGGAAAAAAAAGAAAAGAAAAAATAACAAACAAAGCGCGGAGATACACCACTCCCCCACACAAACCACCACAAAAACACAGATGTTCCACGCAACACACACATCATCCACACAAAACAACATCAATCCAAACAAACCCCCCAAAAATGTTGACAGCCATAAACACAAACAACCACACGACCTAATGGAACACATTAGGTCAAACACTAACATTACTGAAAACGACATAAAAACCAAGTAACCACCCACACACAACACACCACAACACATTAAAATAATACACGTTACACAGAACACATACAGCACCCTGAAATCTCTTTACCCTGATGCAGTAGGGAGATTTCAAAAGTACTCATCGAAAAAAAACTGTATAAAAGCCTCATAGAGAAGACCGTGAGGTGTGAAAGACAAAGACTTTCGAAAAACAAGTAACCTTTTCTCTTCCTCCTTTTCCTTTTTGCACTTTTATCGGAACATGCTCAGGAATAGATAGTATAACTGTACGTGGCTTGGGGTCGCCTTGGAAACAAGGCTACCTGTTTAAATGACATCAAGTCACTAAAGCTGAATATCATAGCATCAGTGAGACCAGACTCCACAGCTTGCGGGCACTCCAGCACATTTTCGGTACACATTTCAACATTTATTTTTCTCCGGTGTCTACCGAGAATGGGCGGGGTGGTGGCACCGCGGTGCTTATCCGGAAGAGTCGATCTCAAAGTAAGAGCAAATTTCCTAGACCGGAGGGTAGGCTGGTCGTTTTTTGGATGTCGATGGGCAGCAATGAGTGTGCTTTTCAACTGATAGCAGTTTATGCTCCGTCCTTAACAGGCCGACCAGATTTCTTTCGACGTCTAGAGTCTTTCATGGGAACGTCTCGTCTTTACTTTAGTGGGGGATTGGAATGCCACCCTGGACACGCATCTAGACTACGTGGGCAATGCGATAGCAATAGAAGGGATGCAAATGCCTCAAAGACCTGCTCAGACGTTTCCAACTGTCTGACAGTACCGACTGGACCACCCGAATGTGCACAATGTGGACATGGAGTAACCGCATCGGGTCGTCCAGATCATACTTAGATAGAGTATTCTGTAGGACAATAGATAAAATAGTGTGTAGGTTGTCCACAATTTCATATAGTCAGTTACACAGATCACAAGTTTGTGACTTGTACACTTGACGTAGATAAGACACATAGGCAGGGTCCTGGTTACGGAAACTGAACGATCGTCTTTTACAGCACGACAGTTTACAGGGACAGGATCATCAGAACATTAGTTAAGAGAGCTTTGACGGGTACCATCATCAACAACAGATGGTGGTATGCCCTAAAAAAAGCGATTAAAGCAGAATCAGTCAGATACAGTAGAGCCCTAGCATTAGACCGAAATAGAATAGAGGGAGGAATTAGTTAAGGTTTAGAAGAGGCACTTAGAACTGGCATCGCGTCCAACGTACTGGCGGCGACGATTGGCCCTCGACCAACACCTCAACGCCAAACACGAGGGATGCGTTGTCAGAGCTAGGATGCGTGCTCTGAGGAACGAAGGAGTTGGAGCCGCCCAAGAGGCCCGAGTGGTGGAGACGCAACGAGGCAACAGAGCCACCATCAAGTCTCTTATAGATGAACAGGGGCGCGAATTGCTCGAGCCTAAAAGGATGTGTGGGGTTTTTCAACAACACTTCACCCAACTGTTTGGGACAAGTGGTGAGTCAGAAAGCAGAGTGGACTTTAGTGCCTACCTGCATGCCTTGCCACGACTCTCAGCAAGGGAGGTGGAGTATTTGTGAAAAGAATATCACAGCTGCGGATTGTACAGGATGCGATGGTAGGCTGAGCGGAGACAAGTCACCAGGCTTGGATGGTCTGCCCTACGAATTTTATTTTCATATGCCAGACTGTTTGGAGGCGTCTTGGCAGCTGTCTACTGCAAACTGGCAGCAGAACGGGAGTATTCCTGCTTTTGTAAAGCGAGGAGCAGTGGCACTGATCAAGAAAGACCCAAACAAGGGGATTCATAGATAATTTCAGGCCCATCACTCTGCTCAACGCAGATTGAAAATTTTGGCCAAGGTGTTAGCCGAGAGGTTGCGCTGTCATCAAGAAACTAATCGACAAGGCGCAAACATGCGCCGTGCCGTGCCGAGTAGAAGTATTCATGACAACCTCCATCTGATTGCGCTACATCATAGACAGGGTAGTTAAAATCCTGGCATGGGTGGGGCGCTGATCAATTTGGATCAATCAAAAGCCTTCGATAGGGTAGACCATCACTACTTGGAGGCTGTCCTCAAAGCGGCTGGTTTCGGTCCAGTTTTCCGCGGTTGGATCGCTGCCTATACAGCGGCATCCGCTCAGTAGTTCGCGTAAATGGTCATCTATCCAGACCTTTT
>NW_021835160.1:27500-37500 GCF_006345805.1 Octopus sinensis | reverse complement strand
CACACACATATATATATATATTATATATATATATATATATAATATCTGTATGTGTGTATGTATATATGTATGTATGTATGTAAGTATGTATGTATGTATGCATGTATATATATATCTGTATGTATGTATGTATGTATGTGTATGTGTGTGTATGTATGCATGCATGTATGTATGTGTGTATGTGTCATATGTGTAAGCTTGTATATAACTATGTATGTATATATTATTTATGTGTATATTCGTAATTTGCTTCGTTAAACACGTCTCCATTGCCCCAGCGCCGCCGCCGCCGCCACTTTTACCACCACTATCACCACCACCGCCACGATGAATCTACGCCAACGTGAAGCGGAGTAGAAGGAGCAATGGGAATACTGGAGTAGGAGGACACTAGATGGAGCGGGATGTAGAAGGTGGGAGGGTGGATGGAGGTACTACGGCATGAGAGGACGGGCGGAGGTGCTGCTTGTGTGTGTGTCACGAGGAGAGAGGTAAAGGGCAGGTACGAACGAGAGAGAGAGAGAGAGAGAGACACACAGAGGGAAAGGATAAGGAGGAGAGATAATAACTAAATGTGATAGGAGCATTGACTGACAGATTTGAGGGTAGATCGGAGTCAAGTGTGTACAATGATGTGTGTGTGCGTGTGTGTGCATACGCAGTCATGCGTGTATGTTCGTCCACGCGTGAGTGTGTGCGCGTGTGTGTGTGTGTGTGTGTATGTTTGTGTGTGTGTGTGTGTGTGTGTGTGTGTGTGAGTGCGCTTATACCCCCGCGTTCAGCATTTTTAAAGAATGGGAGCGGAAAATGCGAGATAACGAAAATAAGTCACAGGAGACATGCATATTATTTATGTACGCTAAAGACACACTGCACACACACACACACATACACACACACATACACACACACATATACACACACACATGCACACACACGCACACACACACACACACATATATATATATAATAGAGAGAGAGAGAAAAAAGGAGTGAGAGAGAGAGGGGGAGAAAGAAATATGTACGTAAGTGTATTTATGCGTGTATATGTGTATAGAAGATATATACATACACACACGCACACACACACACACATATATATAAATAAATAAATAAAATATATATATAGTATATATATGAGTATGTATATATATACACACACACACACATATATAAATATATATATGCATATATATGTATGTATACATATATATCATGTATATGTATAATATAGTATAATATACATAAAAAAATCAAATATAAAAACAAAATAAAACACAACAAAAGTCAAAATGACGTACACTGAATGTAGTAGATTGCCTGCTCAGTTTAAAATAGAAAAACAACAACAAAAAAAGAGTTGAATGTGACGTTTCGAGCATGGCTCTTCCTCAGAAAGAGAAAAAATGAAATATGCCGGAGAGAAAGAAAAGAACAGTCCGAATAAAGCCTGCATTTGATTACATTATTATATTTTTTATCTACTATCTTGTATTTGTTTTTGTTATTTGAATCCGACCAGGATCTTTTCGGTTTGAACGGCAGTTTTTTTAAATAATTTCCACGTAACTAAACACTTTTAAACTTCGTATACTGGTAGAATGTGTTTATAAAACATCTTTTTCTCTTGGCTTTATTCTAAAGTTTGTAAGATAGTTGTCTTTTTTCTTCAATTTCTGCAATTTCAACCAATCAATGACGTCTATTGAGGTGAAAACATTATGTGCCGTATGAATATGTCCCTCGTTTAAGAAACAGATTGGGTTTATTTACATTTCTGAAGAGAAAAGATACCCTTCCCCCCACCCCTAACCCTAACAAAACCCTAACCCTGAAACAGATTGAAATGCAATAGATCGATTCTAGGGTCATAATTATGGGTGACAATTTCATATGACACCGCTAGAAAAAACTGCCGTTTAAACCGAAAAGTTCCTCCGGCCCTTATGAGCCAGGCATGTTTTGAGAAGGAACCAACAACAACAAAAAAAGTATCGAAACGCAATTGTAGGTTTATTCTAAGCTGCAACGCTCAAATCTGTGTGATTTGGTCCCACGCTTCGCTAATCGTTTTAGATACATCTCCCACGCTTACGTTAAACGTTTCAGGTGCCTGTAGAATCACAAGGAAGCATACACACGCTCTTGGCTCTTCTACTTTTAACTCAGCAGGACTTAGAGGATATGGCAGTAGGAGGGAGAGAGGGAGAGCTATGCAAGAATTCAGGTAGGGCTTATTTTCAGCTTGGTATGTTGGAGTGCCTTGCTCAAGGATGCAATGCACCGCTCTGTCCGGGAATCGAACGCGCGACCTTATTAGCTGAACATCGTTGCATCTAGGACAGAAATAATAAAACACAAAGGCTTAGTTGCGATGAAGTTATACAAAACAGTTCTTAAAAATAAAATGTTAATCGATAACTATGGTAACAAAACAAAAGAAGGGGATACAAAGGAAATGCGCAACACTTGAGACAAGAAAGGGAAAGGAAATACAGGATGAATGCTGGTTGAAGCCCTTAAGAAAATACTGGAGAAGTGAAGCACTCGTGTGGTCGATAGAGGAACGCAAAACTCAGAGAGAGAGAGGGGGGGGATCAGAAGTCAAAGGAAAGCAGGAAGTGAGGAGTTAAGAATGGAAAGAAGGTAGACAAAGAAGATATAGACATAGGTGGGAGGGGGAAGAGGGAGAAGTCAAAAAGAAAGAAAATAAAGAAATGAAAAGGACATGGTGATAAGAAAGAAAGAATTGAAAAAGAGGAGGGAGCAAAGAGAGGGTGAATGCAATTAGAGAAGAAAACGAATGAAAATGTATATAACCGTGTTTATATACGTGTATATATAAACATGAGTGTAAAGTATGACAAGAGGCGATAAAATCAGAGAAAAAACATTTGATTATGGACGCTCATCAGATGTGCAAGTCTGTCTTAGGGGTCGAAACTGCTGTAATCTTTTGTGAGACAGCTGATGGTGAGGGCTTAATATTCAATTATACAAACACATGTGCGTATACATACACGCACGCGCACACACACGTTTTACATGCATACATATATACATGCATGCACAAGTCAGTGTAACACTGCAATCGTGTACAGATAATTTTTAAACAGAAGTGTATTATTAATAAGATACCAATGGTTTCACACTAATATATCCGGAATTGTTCAGTTGTGACTTAAATAATGGTGTGAGTGCAATACCATATTTTATGAGATCACAGATGATACGAAACGAAGACGCTGAATACATAAGTAAAGCAATTTTTCATGTACTGTGTAGCGTGCAGCCGTTTCAAATAGTACCGCCAATTTGTGGTAGCTGGTAATATGACGTAATGTCGTATTGCCGAAGAAATATGATTGTCGTTTTCTCATTGGTTGAAATAACTGTTCATATAGGAATTCTGAAAATTAGTTAAATAATGTTTTTATGTGATTTCAATTCTTTAAAGTCAAGTTGAGCAGTTATAAAAACCCTGGATTTTGGGGAAAACTTTAGTGTTTTGTGGGATGTTACTAAACTCCACGACACTCATTCCTTTGAGACATTGGTTATTTTTTTGTGCCATGTCTATGAAAAATCCTACAAGACTTATTTGAATTGTTGAGATCTATATAGTTAGTATGAAGAATTAGTGTAAATTTTAAGTCGCAATTCTCTACGACAAAATTACTTTACTTCAAATTGTATTATAAATATTAAAAATGCTAAATGTACATAAATAAACTAATGTAGTAATTATTTTCTCTTTTTTCACGTTCTTCAACTTATTAATGACATTTATTTCTGTAATTGTGAAACTGTATATTTTTTTATAGCGGTTAAAAGAACACGAATTTATTTATCTTCAACATACATGCACGTTAGCGTTTCAGAGAATATATTTCTTGCTATAGCGTTTATGTAGCTGGAGTATGGATTTACATATAATGATAACACTTATAGGTAAGTTATAAGTGACGGGTTTATCAATATATATCCCTACTTCAAAAGTAAAATATATTTATCTATTTCCAAATAAGAAACATAAAAGTAGCGTTACACTAACAGTAACCAAAACACACTGCTATAACTGGAATAGTGATTGTTTCCCTTGCTTTTATTTATCCAGTTCGTTTTTCATCATCTCGTTTGTGATCTCATGAAATCTCACTATATTTTGTATCATACTCTCGTCTAAAATATGGCAGAGTGGTCGCCATTGAAGTTCGATTGAATAATTGCGATACATTTGCATGAAGCCATTATTAGTGTATTGACAACACTTCACTATTAATGTTTCGTATTCGAACTTGGCACCACGTCACCAACAGGTGTAAATGAAGGTTTTACATTCTACTCCTTCGCCACGTCTGAATTCCTTAACACCCTTGTTATCCTTCCCCCTCTCCTCATCTTTTTCCTCCATCTCACTCATGACTTTGACCTGCTTCTCTTCATTCCATTACTCGTCCTTCTTCTGAGGAGACCCCTTTCGGTCATAAATAACCATGGGATTGCACCTAGAAAATCCCCCTCTCAAGTACAAGTCCGAGCAAAGTTGTTTATGGAAGACCAGCAGTCACCCTTGCATACCAGCCTCCTATCTCCCGCCGCCGATGATATCCAAGGGAAAGGCAAAGGCCGATACAGCTTGGCACCAGTGACGTCGCAATGTTTCTACAGCTGAGTGAACTAGAACAACGTGAAATAAAAAGCCTTGCTCAAGCACACAACACACAACCCGGTTCGGGAATGGAACCCGCTACCTCATGATTGTGAGTCCGACGCTCGAACCACTGAGCCATGCGCCTTTGTTCTTCTATCAATGATTGTTCACGTAAGAAACTTCTGTGGTGTTGCGTTCATTATCAGTTGCAACCAATCGACTTTTTTTTTAAACCATGCGGATGTAAAGCTCTGTTTTCTCCTATTCATCTCTCCTTTCAACTTCAGCTGGCAGAATCGCTAGCGCGTTGGACAAACTGCTAAGCGGCATTTCTTCCGTCTCTTTACGCGGCGAGTTAAATTCCCGCTGAGGCCAACTTTACCTTTCATCTCTTCGGGGGGTCGAGCAAATAAAGCATTTGACCGGTACTGTATTGTATCTTAGTCGTCTATTATAATATCGCTGTCATCTAGTTTATATAAGAACAGTAAATCTATCCCAGTATTTGACTCGTATTTTATTTTGTCTTAGACATCTATTATCATCATATCTTCATCGGAATATTAAATCTTCTCTAGTATTTGGCAGGTAATGCTTTATATCTTACTCTTTTATTTCAAGTGAAATCTTGCCCTGTAATTCTTTTATTTCTTTTATTTGTTTCAATTTTTTGACTGCGGCCATGCTGGAGCACCGCTTTAGTCGAACAAATTGACCCCAGGACTTATTCTTTGTAAGTACTTATTCTATCGATCTCTTTTGACGAGCCGCTAAGTTACGGAGATGTAAACACACCAAACCAACATCGGGTGTCAAGCGATTGTGGTGGTGGTGGTGGTGGGGAAACAGAGGCACAAACACAAATACACACACACACACACATATATATGCAACGGGATTCTCTTAGTTTCCGTCTACCAAATCCACTCACAAGGCTTCAGTCGGCCCGAGGCTATAGTAAAAGACATTGCCCAAGGTGCCACACAGTGGGACTGAACACGAAACCACGTGGTTGGGAAGTGACTAGTATAGTATTTTATCTTAGTTTTAGACCTCTGCTTACAGTTCCATTCACATCTATGCTGCTTTTCAAAATTAAGTATTGTCTTGGGTCATCGGACTCAGGACCGGTTACCCAGTCTGAATCCCGGTTACCCAGTCTCGTCTGTCGAAACGTACCTCATTTACAGCTGACTGGACTGGAAGAAAGTGAAATCAAATGTTTTGCTCAAGAACGCAACGTACCGCCCAGTCTGGTCCGGAAATCGAAACCGCGACCTTGGTCACGCTCCATACATACACTTTGTGGGAATGTTTAATCTACCCTATTAATTCATTTTAATCTTGTATTATCATTCCACTGCTGCAGAAATGGTTGAGACAATGGAAAGTATTTTCAACCTGTTTTCTGGTATTATATTTTACCTTAGTCTTCAGCTATCGTTCCATTCGTTATGGCGGCGAGCTGGCAGAAACGTTAGCACGCCGGGCGAAATGCTTTGCGGTATTTTGTCCACCGCTGCGTTCTGAGTTCAAATTCCGCCGAGGTCGACTTTGCTTTTCACCCTTTCGGGATCGATAAATTAAGTACCAGTTTGTCTGTCCTCGTTTGTCCTCTCTGTGTTTAGCCCCTTGTTGGTAGTAAAGAAATATATATTTTATCTTAGTCTTCAGCTATCATTCCATTCGTGGGTGTGTTAAGAAGCTTGCTTTCCAACTACAAGGTTCCAGGTTCAGTCCCACTGCATAGCATCTTGGGCAAATGTCTTCTCCTATAGTCTCGGGTCGACTAAATCCTTGTGAGTGGATTTGATGGACGGAAACTGAAACAAGCCTATCGTATATATATATATATATATATATATACGTGTGTGTGTATGCGTGTGTGCATCTATGTGCGTATGTCTTTGTGTCTGTTTTGTCCCCCCACCACCACCACCACCACTTGACAACCGGTGTTAATGTGTTTGTGTTCCTGTAGCTTAGCGTTTCGGGAAAAGATACCGATAGAATAAATACTTGGATTACAAGGAATAAGTCCTGGAGTCGATTCATTCGACTAAAAAAAAAAAAATTCAAGGCGGTGCCCCAGCATGGCCGCAGTTTACTAACTGAAACAAGTAATAGATAACTATCTTGTTTCTTATACTTGTTTCAGTCATTGGATTGCGGTCATTCTGGAGTGTTGCCTTGAACGGTTTGATTCTGTCGAACCGCTAATTTACGGGAACGTAAAAGGACAAACACCGGTTGTAAAGCGGTGTAGGAACAAACAAAACACAATCACAAAAACCACACACACGCATACAAAGAACTTCTTCCATTTTTTTTTTGTTTCTGTTTATCAAATCCGCTCAAAAAGCTTTGGTGGGCGGTGCTATAGTAGAAAGCACTTGCCCAAGGTGCTGCCCCGTGAGACTGAATCCCCGAACCACATGGTTCAGAAAAAAACTTCTTACCCACACAGCCACACCTGCCCCTATATTGATTGCTACTTAATTTTTCAACCTTCAGAATAATTGGAGATCGATAAAATATAAAAAAAGAAGACATCGACGGGATTTGAAAATAAACGTCCGTAACCAGATACCGCAGTACTGCAAGGTATTGTCTTTAATAATCTACGATTTCGCTAATTAACCACACTTAATATTGATTGATTTTCTGACATTGGCAGATTATAAAAATGTAATTATATCGATTTTTTGTTATAAGCCTCAAAACCCCCATAAATTTCGGTACGGTGGCAGGGAAGGAGATAAGGTGTGTTGGGGTGGATTAGTTCAAATTCGGGCCTCAATTTCTTTCTGATAGTTTAGTGACTGGAAAGGCAAAGATGACCTCGGGAAGATTCGATCTCAGAACATAAAGTATACAAGTATAGAGCTCTAAATTAAGCGCCACAGGGCATTCAGTGCAGTGTTCTACTGGCCTCCAAACAATATTCAATATCGATTTCTCATTTTCCAATATCATTAGATTAAATTTTGTTTCCTTTTTTCTTTTAATTAATTTTATATTAAACCGACAGAAAAGGAGTGACTTGTCGGAGTAGTTCTAAAGGTGCGAGTCTTAGTGGTTAGGGTGTTAGGTTCCTAAGCATGAGGTCGTGGTTTCGACTCATGGTCCGGGCGGCTCGTCGTATCTTGAACAAGCACTCCTCAGCGAGGCGTATTGGTTAGGATGTTAGGTTCACGAGTATGAGGTCGTGGTTTCCATTCTGGAACCGGGTGACGCGTCGTGTCTTGAACAGGACATTCTTCAACTGAGTAGCTCTGAATGTGCGAAGCGTATTTTTTGGGGTGTTAGGTTCGTGGACATGAGGTGGTGGTTTCGATTCTTGGACCGGGCGACGCCTCGTATCATAAATAAGGCACTTCTCAACTGGAAAATGAGATCCAACCGGGCACTGATGCAACCCGGATCATTTTCTAGATGTTTCGCTGGGTCAAGGATGTGGGCTCGAAGAGGTATTTACGTCTATCCAGGTATCTAAAACAATTAGTGCAATCATAGTATATACTAGCAAAACATACCCGCTTGCTAGTGACGGCTACTTTTATTGGTAGTGTCATTAGAAAGTTTGGATAAATGACGTGGTATAAGGCCTAGAACTCTGAGGTCTGAGTTCAAATTTAGGATGAAATCTTGAGTTGAAAACGAAAGTCAATCTTTATATCTAATTAATTTCAGGATCGATAATTTAAGGGTATATATTTGCTCAAGACTAATACAGCGGTTTTGTGGCTTTCAACAGTATATCTACATTAAGAGGGCGGCGAGTTGGCAAAAACGTTAGCACGCCGGGCGAAATGCTTAGCGGTATTTCGTTTGCCGCTATACGTTTTGAGTTAAAATTCCGCCGAGGTCGACTTTGCCTTTCATCCTTTCGGGGTCGATAAATAAAGTACCAGTTATGCACTGGGGTCGATGTAATCGACTTGATCCCTTTATCTATCCTTGTTTGTCCCCTCTGTGCTTAGCCCCTTGTGGGCAATAAAGAAATGGGTATTTCGTCTATCTGTACGTTCTGATTTCAACTTCCGCCGAAGTCGACTTTGCTTTTCATCCTTTCGGGGTCGATTAAATAAGTATGAGTTGCGTGCTGGGGTCGATCTAATCGACTGGCCCTCTCCCTCAAAATTTCAGGACTTGTACCTACAGTCGAAAAGAATACGAGTGATGTAGAGATTATCACTGGAATTTGAATTTTGAGTGATAGTCTTTTCCGTCGCAAGTCAATAGCTTATTTTTGGTTGCAGTACATGTTTTTGTGTTTACTTTTGTAGTGTTCCTCTTTTTGAATATTGTTTCCATCATTTAACCATCTGACTTTTTTTAGGGAATTCTACGGAGATGTGTTTTTTCACCAGTGAGATCACGTTTAATTTTATTTCGTGTTACAGGTTGCAGTGTGTAACGGCTGCCCTCTGTTATAAGCGCATAGCAATCCAGCGGAAGAGGGTCACTTTTGTATTGCCAATGCAATAAATAAAATCTTGGCTTTTATATCATCCACAGTTTTAATCGAATTTATTCATCTCATTGGTCATTAGTAGCTTGTTCGCGGATTTATTTGTTTATGGCTACTGAAAAGATGGTTCTAGTATATTATTACGACTAATATATGGTTTAGTACAATAATACATTTGGTGTTATGTTTTATAGGATGTTCTGATAATGTGTTCATGTCGTCTGTAGCTGTTTCACATTTGATTGCTACATTACACATTGCGTGGTTTATGTATTTTGGATAGGTGTGGTACCCGATATAATTATTTCGTGGTAATTATATTTGTTATTATGCTACGACTTAAGTTTATTTGTTTTGTTACAATAACCGTCGCTAATTAATGCTTGTTTCATCTCCATCTTGTTTTTTTTATTTGGTGTTTTGTTTGTGGAGGAGAAAGTAAACGCTCTTCTGTGCCGGGAGATAAACTCTAACATTTTCTATCTCAGTGGATATAAGCGGTCTCCGTGTGAGAATGTGCATTCATTCGCAGCTTTACTTTAAACAGACGTGACAAGTTCGATATATTCTTTGGAAATGGAATCTTGTATTGCAAGGAATTTTGTTCGTACTGCGTTCGATGGTTAATTTTACAATGGAGTTATTTCCTAGATTTTTTTTCTCCAACTTCCAAATATCTTCCAGTGTTTCCAGTACGATGAATCTATCGTCCACATATCTCTAGAATATCATTTGTATATTTTCTTTCGCTTCACAATTATTTCCATTGTGCCTACGTGAAAAGTTACAAGCATTGGGGTCTAAGGAATAACCCATGATTACTCCATGAAAGCTGGTACCATGGCTGGCTATATTCTATTCATTATTTGATA
>NW_021835160.1:0-17500 GCF_006345805.1 Octopus sinensis | reverse complement strand
GGCGATTGATATATTTCTTTTCAGCTTACGAAACTAGTAACTCTTTTCTAATCGACCGATTTGAACAGGAGAAGGAATTACCAACCAGGCGCACACACACTAACAAACGCACACATACACAAACACACACACACACACACACACACAAACACACACACACTCACGCACACAGCGTACACACGCACTATAGTGGCGGTCCGATAGACAGAAACTGAGAGTCCACCAGGTAGATAGTAATACACACATATAGATAGAAACATACATACGTAAATACATATACAGATAGAAAGACAGATAGATCGATCGATAGATAGATAGATAGATAGATAGATAGATAGATAGATAGATAGATAGATAGATAGATAGGCATGAATATATACATACATATATATTTATACAGGAAAACAGGACACATTGGCTGTCAGATAGGTACACGGACTGACGAATATAGAGGCAAACGGATATATGGACCGATAGTTGAGTAAATAAATAAGACGTCCAGGTAAAAATAGATAGACAGATGGATATATTGGATAGAAATATGTCTAGATTACAATAGATAGATAAATGTATAGAGAAAAAAAGCTAGACAAGATTGTGAGAGATAGACAGAGAGATATATAGAAGTTAGGAACATACAGATCTATCTACAGATACACTCACAAACAGTAACATTTCCACAACTCCTACCACTGCTACTGCTGCTGCTGCTGCTACTACTACTACTACTACTACTACTACTACTACTACTACTTCTTCTTCTTCTTCTTCTTCTTCTTCTTCTTCTTCTTCTTCAGTCGGCCGTTGTGGATTCGTGCTCTTCAAAATTACGTTACCTCACTAACAACGCCGTTAGCATCGCTATAGTCATCATCCTCATCATTGTAATCAACAACAGCAGTAGTATTAATATTATTAGTTGCACTAGCAGTAGTTGTTTGTAGTAATAGTAGTAGTAGTAGTAGAAATAGTAATAACAGTTAACAGTACTGTTACCAGCAGTAATAGTTTATAATGGTTTAAATTGTTTTCTTAAGTTAAGGTGGCCGTGGTCATTAACGAGAAAACTGTGAGAACAAAACTATGATGCACACATACATATAAATACATAAATATATACACACACACATATTGAAGTAAAAGAAAAAACTACTTCTAGACCCCTAACCATTGCCATTTTCTGCAAAAGATCGTAGATTCTTGCGTAAAAAGAAAAACAAAAATGTAGAAGATATGAGGTGGATGGATAATTTTATCAGATAATCTGTTCTTGTACTGAGGCAAAAGATGTGACACAAACTCATCCCCAAAGACTCAGCTTTTGATGATGTAACATTGCAAACCAATAATAATAATAATAATAATAATAATAATAATAATAATAATAATAATAACCACATTGAAACACTTAAAACAACACTGTCACTTATTTTTGCAAGGTGACGGTAAGACTTATACGAAGTGTTAGTTTCAATATAAACCTTCACTCATACTCATTGTTGCCACTCAGTAACACTCACTCAATCCCTCATATACACTCACTCGGTCTCTGTCTCCCTCTCTCACTCACTCACTCCATCTATTTATCTGTCTATCTACGTTTACCAGCCCTCTTTATTTCTATATAAATCTCTTCTTAATTTAGTCGTTTCTTCCCTCCCTTACTCGCTCACTCACTCACACACACACTCACACTCGCATACATACGCACACACACGCACACAAACTCTCTCTATCTCTCCCTCTCACTCTATACGCTCCTCCGTTATGGTCCCATGGAGACGACAAGAAACTGCTAAACTCTACGGCGGCCGGTGGCGGCGAGAAGTGCGAGCAGAAACTGGAGGAGGTAGTGGTGGTGGTGTTGGTGGTGGTGGTGTGAGTTGAAGAAATAGAGAAGAAGGAGAAAGAAGAGGAGGAGGGACAGGAGAAGAAGGTAAACGTTAAGGGACAGACATCACCATCATCATCATCATCATCATCATCATGATTGACATTCTTATTTTCGAAGCATGTTACTAATTGCTTGCAAAGCAGGTGCTCTCTCTTTCGCGTTGCCCAAGTGAAAAGGCCCGATAACACACAAGAAAAAACCCCAAAAAACAAGCGAAATAATAAACAATAAAAAAAAAGACTAGTATAAAACTTAATATTACTAAACACTGCAAGTACTACTACTCTTATTATTATTACTATTATTAATACTATTACAATTATACAATATTCGCGATCCAGTTAGGAATTCCAAGCCGTGGGCCACAATTTCCTATCATTTTTCATAAATAGTTATAGCATCGGTCGTTCAAATCCAATTACAGTTTGCTTATTCCCTTTCAAATAACAGCGTTATAATTAGCCATCATTGTTATAAATCCGTAATAGAGTTTTTAAAAAAAAAATTGGAATTATTATTTGCTGTACTATTTAAGATATTTAAATCCACCTCGCTGTCACTTCCCCAGCTCAATCTCTCCAAAGAAACTCCCATCACAGCCGCACTTTCGTTCTCTACTAGTTCTTTTAGCTGTTCTACCCTTCTTGGAAGCATCTATCTATCTATCTATCTATCTATCTATCTATCTATCTATCTATCTATCTATCTATCTATCTATCTATCTATCTATCTATTCATCTATCCATCTATCCATCCATTTATCTATCTATCTATCTATCTATCTATCTATCTATCTATCTATCTATCTATCTATCTATCTATCTATCTATCTATCTATCTATCTATCTATCTGTTTTTCTTGAATTGTTTTATCCTTACTCAATACAATAACATTTTTTTTTGTTACATATCTTAACGATCTATCTTACATATCTTTGCTTACGATTTTTCGCAACACACACACACACACCCAAAACTAATTTATTATTGCTTTTTTTTCTTTGTTATTGTTGTTGCATCTGTACTACACTCTAATCCCACCCCGCCCCGCCGCTGCTGCCACTGTTGTTTTATATCATTATCATTAAAAGGAATAATAATAATAATAACAATAATAATAATAATAATAATAATAATAATAATAATAATAATAATAATAATATCGCCACCATCGCTAACAACAACAACAACAATAAAATCTAATACTGACAACGTTACCATCGAAACAGATATATACATAAATAGAAATCAGACATATATACACACGCACACGCACACGCAGAGACATATATACACACGCGTACACATACACAGACACACCCACACAGGAGAGAGGTAGAAAGAGTGGAGAGAGAAAGAGGGAGAGAGAGAGAGTGAGATAGGAAAGTGTAGCACTTTTAAGTAGCAGTACTCTATATTGCAAGAGCAGCAGCAGCAGCAGCAGCAGTGGTAGTCACAGCAGCAGCAGCAGCAACAACAACAACAACAACAATAACAGAAATAACATCAACAACCACAGTTATAAAACACAAACAATATCAGCTACAGCAAATAGTTTCAGCAGCAGCAGCAGCAGTAGCAGCTGTAGTAGTAGTTGTGGTAGCAGCAGTAGCAGTAGTAGTAGTAGTAGTAGCTGCAGGAGCAGCGGCAGCAACGGCAGCAGCTGGAACTAGCAATACAGTTTACCAGCAGCCGTAATTCGCTTCTCGTCACCAAGGCAAGGCCTGCGCGCATACACACACGCACACACACACACACACACACACACACACACAGCACACACACACACACACACACACACACACACACACACACACACACACACACACGCATCCACATACACACACACGCGCACGCATACATACACACTCATAGACACACGCACATGCATACATACACACATATACAGATAGGATAGTAATATATATATACATATATATATTTATATTATATTTATATTATATATATATATAATATATATTTATATATACATATATATATAATAAATATTTATATAAATTTGCGTTTGTGTCCCGGGAATTAGAGAACTAAGAAAAGGTTGTGGAGGTACTTGAAAAGTGTAGTTGGAGGGAATTTGTTGTTTGATTGCTGGGGTTATAAGGGCATGAAACAAAACCCCTACCCGCCGCAAATACAGCTACCTCGACGCCATCCCAATCCACTTTCTTGTCCCATTGCAATTCCACTTTTCACCTCGCAAATCATAGCACATAACTTAGACATAAACATTTAGACACAAAATACACAAGGCGTATCACATGTAGATATACACTCACTCACACGTACACTCACTCACACGCACACACACACAGACACATATATATTTATATATGTATATACCTATATGCACACGTGTGTGCTTCCTGATTACAAACTCCTATAAGGACAGACATTTACATACGCTTATCACTCGTATTTACACGCAGAAAGTGTTTTACTAAAAGTGCACAAACTTCTTTCCGGTGAGATCAATTGCTCCTACCCTTTACTTCTGCCGAAGACGGCAGTTTGATAGTGTTAGCTTTTTAACTTGACTAAGCTTTTGTTTCTGTTTATACATCTGTGTCGTAGCATCACTGCACACACACGCTCACACATATACACACATACACAAACAATTTCACACGCAAACACGCCCGCATACTACATCACCACATGTGTGTATATATCGCCATGTAGGTGTTTTCATGTAATGTATACTGTATATAATGCGTCTGACAAAAAACGGTGACCGTTACTCAATGCCTGCGTTACTGAAACCAGTAGGACTTGTCACCACGACCACCATGACCACGGACAGTGCTATTGACGTTACGTCGATGTCTAAGTCAACGTCAACGCTAAAACCAACGTCTGCTACGGCGACGGCAGCCATTACGACGTTCGGACGTAACGCTGCCACCACCACTAACATCACCAACAACACTACCACAAACACCTCTACAGTCACCGACGTCACCGCTCAACCGTTGGATTTACTTACGTCATCGGCGTTACTAGCGACGCCGCGTTTGACGTCAACGTCGACGTTCGAACAAATGATCTGTTCGTCTGGTAAACGTCGCAAAGAAGCGCACCCCGACGATGTGTCGTGGAGCAGGCTCGAACCCGCTCCGTTTCCCGTAGACAACACAGCTGGCAATTGTGTCGCTGTCAGTTCTTATACAGCCGGTGTTCGAAAGTGCAACTGTGATGCTTACACGGCCAGATGCAGTAGCACGAGCGGTGAGAGAACGTGTAGGGTAGGCATTAGGCATTGTATGGGGGTCAGCTGTTGTTCGAGCGGGATGGATTTTCCGCGTGACAGTAGCGGAGGTGGTGGTAAGAGTATTTATGTAAGCGGTGTTAGCAACACAGACAGTGATACTATTTATACGGGCAGTGTTAGCAACAATACAGATAGCAGTGTACACAGGACAAGTAGCGTCGACGTTAGCAACAGTGGAGGCAGCAGTATTTATATGGGCAGCATTAGCAGCACTACTACAGCTACTGACAGTGATATTTATACGGGCAGCGTCGGGTTTGATAGTAAAGAAGATATTTATACTGACAGAGAGAACAGTCGCCATGTACAGCACAGTGTGTACGACGACTGTTTGTCAAATCGCAAACCACTCTATCAACATTATAAAACAAACACCTTTGTTCGCCACACAGATCAAAGTGCAATCACACAACAACACCAACAGTACAAGTGCCGGCAAAGTGAAGTGCCTAAACCACACAGACAAAACACACACACGCATCATGCTAGGGCATTGTTGAAAACTTCCTACAGCATGAACACGCTTCCCACATTATCTATTTTCTGCCTGTTGCTGTTAAACCTGGCCGGATCAACTTACGCAAGTATATGCCCCAAAGTCTGTTTTTGCCAGGCCGCAATGAACCACGTAGGTTGTTCTAAAAAGAACTTCACCGAAATCCCCGATCTTATACCAAGTGATACAAAACAGTTAAGTTTGAACGGGAATTTATTTTCCAACAAGGTTTTGGTTCGGAAAAATTTCTCGCGCCTTTCCAACCTTGAAGATTTATTCCTCAATGAATGTGGTATCGAAGTGATAACGCTGGACACATTTGCAGATCTGAGGCATTTATGCATGCTGGATTTAAGCAACAACAAGTTACGTTTTATCGAGGACTATACATTTAGAGGACTGTCTTTAAATCATTTACTTTTAAACAGTAATCCAGGGATCCAGTTCGCACCAAAAGCCTTCACGGGGTTCAGAACAATTGGTCTCCATCTCAAGAAATGTGGTTTACATAATTTGTCACTTGAGGAAATACGACCGCTAAACGGGACGGTAAATATCATTTGGTTAAACAATAATAATTTTAGGTATCTTTCAGAGGAATGGTACTATTTGCTCAAGAATTTCGAGCATGTTCGACTGGAAGATAATCCAATGCACTGCAACTGTGAGTTAGCTTGGCTCTATCGAATGTTTATTAATAATTCCAACCTCTTCCCTAAGGACAAACTCATGTCGTGCGCATCACCGAGGCGTCTGAATTCAAAGACTTTTGACATGTTAACTCTCGACGATTTCCAGTGTCAGCTACCGATATTCGAAGGGGTTGATGTTTTAGTCGGTCCTCATGTGGGGAAACTCAGCTGTAGAGCAAGAGCGGACCCGTCGCCAACGTTGTACTGGCACAAACCCGGTGGCCTGACCGAAACTTTCCATCCTTCGAAAGACCGTGCGGTAAAAATCAACAGAGCTGTGCTTTACATACACAATCATCACAGCAGCATTAGTTCTCATTATCGGTGTGTGGCCAACAACCCAGCTGGGAATGTAACCTTCAACCTACAAGTAACGTGGCCCCAGAGAGAGTCTGAAAACAAAATCTATATAACCACACTTCCTACTGAAAGCAGCTTACCGAAATCCCACAGCAGAAGTTCCAACCAAACTATGAACATGGGTGATTTAACCGTCGATGTTTTGTTTACATTGATGGAGCTGATAGGGGCCGTTATCGGAACATTCCTACTCACGTTCCTGCTTTGTCTTTTGATTTTCCATTTCTTCGGAAGGCAACCACGTCCGATGGGTCCACAAGAAAAAGAACATTCAGAAAAACGTCGAACCCCGGAGAATCATTACGTTATGGCCGATATCGATGAGAGTTCAATAAAAATGATGGAACACAAGGACTTAGTTAGTTAATGGTGGCATCGATTTAAAAGAAAAAAAAGTAACAAAAACCAAACCAAAACAAAAAGAACAAAAAACCAAACAAATTTTAATAAATAATAAATAAGAAAATCCAAAGGAAATTAAAACTCAGAGTATCAATAAAATATAAACAAAAACAAACAAAAAAACTGAACATGGAAATTGGAGAAACTTCCAAATGTGGCCACCACAACCTCAGCCTCAAAGATACAAGGAACAAGAAATAAATTTAAAAAAAAAACATCAACATTACTACCATTGCTACCACTACTGCTACTACTACTACTACTACACTACTACTACTACTACTACTACTACTACTACTACACTACTACTATGGAGTTGTTTGCCCCGGGATATTTTACCACATGGAGCAAACTCTGGCACTCCTAAGGGCCTAACCAGAATTTCATATTACAAAATATATATATATATATATGTATAAAAAATACTAAAAAAACAAAGAATGACCCATAGAAAAAAATGACTCAAACAAAACGAAACCGGATCCCATGATGAGATGTGGATATTATTAGTGTTTTAATCTACAGGACAATAATAATAATTATAATGATAATGAAAATGATATTAATGATTAATGATTGATGAAAAAGAGGAGAGGGTGCTTGGAATGTAAAAAAATAGCTGAGAGGTAACATTTGCCACTTGGATTTCCTCATCTTACTGCCTCTTCTTCTTGTTCTTGTTTCTCCTTCTTCTTCCTCTTCGTCTTCCCCCCTCCTCCTCCTCATCCTTCTCCTCTTGCTCATCCTCCCTACCACTCCTCCTTCCTTAATATTTCTTTGTTTTTTTTTGTTTTTGTTTTGTTTCTGTATTTTTGCTTCCCCCGGAGAGGTCTTACCTGGAACAACCTCTCACATGGGGAACAAAAGAAAAAAGAAAAATGAAAAAGAAAAAAAAAAAGAAAAAAAGAAAGAAAGAAGGAAAGAAAGAAAGAAAAAACCATGAGGCCTGGCATTGGTCGATATCTGCTCCTTGGATTTATCTTACCAAAAAACCAAGACACAAACTTCGGAAAGGAGACAAAAAAGTAAAACAAAAAAAAATATATATATAAATAATATATAGAATAATATATAATATGTGTATGTATATATGTGTATACATGCATACATATATATATACATTGTCTTTATATATATATATATACATATATATATATATATATATATATATGAATATATATATATAGTATGTATATATATGTATGCATGTTTGCATATATATATATAAGTATGTATGTGTGTTTGTGTGTGCGATTGTGTATACATACTCTTTTCATTACTGACCGCTTGAAGGGTGGGTCTTTTACCAGTTATACATGTGTGTATATATATATATACACATATATACATATACATACAAATATATATATATATATATATATATATGCATATATACGTATATTTAAATGTATATGTACACACACACATATATATACATGTTACATATATATTTATATATATATATATATATATATAACGTGTTTATATATATATATAAAACATTAACGAGTCACTAAAAAGAGATGAAAAACATACCAAAATACCACCCCAAAATCCCTCACAACAAAAGCAAATGCAAAATGTAAACAAACATCAAATATATAAGCCACACACACACACATACACTACAGAAATATACAAAACTACCTAAATATAAGCGTTAAGCGGTTTTATCACTTCATATATGAAATTCCCCTCCAAAAAGTGAAATTAAAAAAAAGTATTACCATATGCCCCCCCCCACTATCACCGCCACCGCCGCCATCATCTCCACCACCACCTCCACTACACACAAGGCACACACTGCCACTAATAAGGTCTCACATTAATTTTGCACACCCTTCTCCTTTCATTCTCATGGTAACCACCTTTTTTCTAACAAATACATCATTAACTTCTGAACAGGGTTGGACGGGTGGGCAAAGCTTCCCATCTGCCAATGCTTTTAAACACGTGCAATAAAACAGATACACACCTGCACACACACACACAAATTTATATACATATATATATATATATATATATATATATATATAATATATATATATATATATATATATATATATATACATACATATATATATATATATATATATATATATATATATAATATATATATATATATATATATATACATACACACATACATACACATATATATATGTATATATATATATATATATATATATATATATTATATATATATATATATGTATGTATTTATGTATACGTGCATGGCATATACATGTAAACTGAGATGTATACACATACACACACGTATACACGCAAGCACATGTCCATAACCATCGCCATCGCCATCATCCATCAGACTCCAAAAACAAAAGAAAACAAACGACAAATAGAAAATGGCCTTCAACAACTGCAGCAGAAATAACTTCTAAAATAGCAACAGTAAATTGAATATTATATCACGTTGTTATTGTTGTTGGTGTTGGTGGTGGTTTTATGGCTGTTGTTCTTGTAGGTGTTGTTGATGTCGTTGGTGATGATAGAGGTGGTGGAGATGGTTGTTGTTGTTGTTGATGGTGGTGGTGGTGGTAGCGATGGATATTGAAAGAAGAGCGTCCGGAGAATCAAAATAATAAGAATAGAAAAAAAAATTCTCAAACAAAAGAAACGATAAGCGTGACGAACAATGAGACTCTTGGATTGTACCATTACACCATGGAATGAAACACGGACGCAAGAAATTACATGCATAAACATATATACATACACACATATATGTATATATATGTATATATATACACACATATATATGTATGTATGTATGTATGTTTGTATATTTACACATACATATATATGTGCATGAATGCGTGAGTGTACAAATCTATAAAATAGAGTATTGTATGTATTACATATAGATGTACGGAAATATATATTATATATATACATGCATACATACATACATACACACAATATATATATATATATATTATATATATATATATATATATATATATATGTATGTTATATATGTATGTGTGTGTGTATAATATTATAATATATATATATATATATACATATATATATATACACCTACATATATATATATATATATATATATATATATATATTAATGATATATGGGCACACGTACCAGCATGTTTTATGTATATACATGGGTTTATATATATTATACATACACACATATATATATATAAACACATGCCTAATATTCATGTGTAGGTGTAATATATATATATATACATATGTATGTATACATGCATATATAAATAAAATATACATATACCACATATATAAATATATATATACATATACAATATATATATATATACATCTATATAATATATAATATATTATATATATACATAGATATATATGAATATATATATGTATGTATATAATTGGTAAATGAAAGAAAGAAAAAAAGTATTGTTTATATAGAAATTTATAATTTTCTTTCATAAAGGATTATGAATCTTTGATCTGTTCTATCTTTGCTTTCTTTATATTTCACGTGTGTGACATGGTACCCTGTCACATACACTTTGTGTCACATGGTACCAGTATTACAGATGATGTGTGCCACACGAATTTTGTGTCACACGGAGATTTTTCACAAAGTCGTTTATGAAACACACACCTTACGAAGTTCTGGGTAAGTGTATCTTTTTTTTTTTATCCACGTTGAAAACCCAAAAAAAAATCGATTTATTTTTTTTTACAAAGACTCTTTTTACTCTTTCGAGTTTATATCATATCTGGCGTGTTCACCTCTTACTTAATTGATTTAGCAAGAAGCAAAACAAATGGAGAAGAAAAACTTGATCAAGGTTACAATCAAGTCGTCACACAATGGATATGGGCTCTATGTATGTGTGTGTATGAGTCTGTATGCATGCTTTTGCTATAGGATATGAATTTATCTATCTATCTATCTATCTATCTATCTATCTATCTATCTATCTATCTATCTATCTATCTATCTATCTATCTATCTATCTATCTATCTATCTAACTATCTACCTACCTACCTATCTATCTACCTACCTACTTACCTACCTACCTACCTACCTACCTATCTATCTATTTATCTATCATCCATCTATCTATCTATCTATTATTATCTATCTTATATCTATCATCTATCTATCATCTATCTATCTATCTCTCTCTCTCTCTCTCTCTCTCTCTCTCTCTCCATATATATATATATTATATATATAATATATATTATATATTATCTGTCTATCTATCTATCTCTATCCTATAATGTTCACCTGTAGATAGACAGGTAAATAGTAAGCTAGACAGTTAGATAGACAAGATTAATAGATAATTACTTATATATAGATTGCTAAATATATAGATTGACTGATAGTTAGATAGACAGATGGTGAGAAAAATAGATAGCTATATAAATTTGATTTTTAGAACCGAGAGGGCCACAATAACTCCGGGGTCGCTGTAAAGCTTCGCATCAAGGAATTTTATAAGTGTATTGTTACAGAACTGTAGGCTCTTGAGTCACTATAGCGCCCCTTTAATTACATATATGTGTGCGTGCGTGCGTTCGCGCGCGTGTGTTGTGTGTTCGTGTGTGCGCGTGCGAGTGTGAGATTAGATAACAAAGCTAAATATAACATTCTGTCCGGTTGCCTCTGAAACGTATCGATCACAAAGTGCTCGATAAACAATTAACAGTAACTTAGAATATTGAGAGCAGAGAGACAGAAATGCAGATAGATAGATAGGTAGATAGATAGATAGATAGATTGAGAGATGGGGAGGTAGGTAGGAAGATTAATCAGTAGGTAGGTAATATATACATGCATGGATGGATAGATGGACAGACAGATATATAAATATATATATATATATATATATATATAGATAGATAGATAGATAGATAGATAGATAGGTTGGTTGGTAGGTAGGTAGGTAGGTAGGTAGGTAGGTAGGTATGTAGGAAGATTAATTAGTAGGTAGGTAGATAGTATATACATGTATGGATGGATGGATGGACGGACAGACAAACAATCACACAGATAGATAAATAGATAGATCGAAAGATAAGCAGAACAGTGTTGAATAGATAATAGATAAACAGATATATAGATTGATAGGTAGGTAGATAGGTAGAAATTAAATCGACAGATGGCTATCGATAGATAGAACAAAATATATAAGTACAGAAGATAGATAGATTGATGGATAAATAGACGGAGAAATAGATTAGATAGATAGATAGATAGATAGATAAAGAGAGAGAGAGAGAGAGAGAGAGAGAGAGGATTTGTATATGTGTTTATCCCTTTATCTGAAGATCAGTAGCTATTCTTTTTACCTATAAAGGAAACCTAAAGCATAACTAGCTTTTGTTACGTATACCTTGGTCGATAAACAATGGAAGTGTGTTGAGAGAAGATACTTGCCTAAGGCAATGGAAGCTGTGAAGTAATTCGGAAACACGTGGTTGCGATCTGAAACTATATTTATATATAAATATATATATGTGTGTGTGTGTGTGTGTGTCTACATATATATATGTATATATATATTTACATATATATAAATATATCCATCCATCCATCTATATATATATATATATATATATATATATATATATATATATATTATAGATATGGAAGAGAGAGAGAGAGGAGAAGAGAGAGAGAGAGAGAGAGAGAGAGGGAAAGAAATAGAGACAAACGTACGAGGGTGAGGAATTAGTGAGGTGGAATAAATAAATGGCTTTATTGAATAACATTAGATGAGTGACTAAATTCCTGTTACACGTCTAATGTTAGATATGTCCAGTTACATATATTAAGTTGCAGATGTAGAGTTACATATTGTGTTACATATAGTCTTGATTCACTTATTCAGTTACACATGTTGTGTTACGCATTATGTTACTTGTTCTGCTTCACGTTTTGTTATATATGCTACATACAGTGTTACATATTCTGTTACAGAAACTGTCACACATATTCAGCTACACATATTGTATAGATATATTGTTACACATTCTGACACACGTTGTGTTACATTTATTATACTATATTGTTTAGTTACAGATATTGTTTTGTTACATTTCCGGTTGCAGATAATGTGTTACATATATTACTATATATATTGTATTATGTTTCTTGTTACTCACTGTGTTACATATTCTTCTATACGCTATGTTACGCATATTGTGTCTCATATTGTGTTACAAATTGCATTGACATCGTTGTACATATTGTGTTACACATACTCTTGCCATATACATATGTTACATATTCAGTTACAAATAGAGTGTTACATATATTGTGATTCATATTCTGCTACAAATTGCATTGACATCGTTGTACATATTGTGTTACACATACTCTTGCTATACATATGTTACATATTCAGTTACAAAAAGAGTGATACATATTGTGTTACGTATTCTGTTACGAATTGTGCTACAAACTGCATTGACATTGTGTTGCACATATACATGGCACAATGAAATATGTAACACATATTACATTTTGTTACACTTTACATTTTGTTACATACACTGCATTACAACGTAATGTGTTCCGAACAATCTTATTGCAGTTATCTTGCCAAAGAAATAGATTTTCTCAAACCCAGATCTGACAAACATGAGCAGATTTATGAGGAAGGCGTTCTAGCTATGACTAACTTGCCTTTTAAGCCATCTGGAACGACAGCATTCATTGTGATAAAGTCTGGAAATCAAAGGCTCTGGTATTTGAGGGAATTTGACAGTTATTTCTAGCAGGTCTGTTGTGACTTTAAGATTCAGTGACAAGTTTATTTGATTCGTAATGCGCTTGTTGTTGTTTAGTCACAAATCTGATTAAATGAACCTTAAATACGTTCCAGTTGTGGCCATCCTGTCGTTTTGTATATATCTAGGACGCCACCTTAGCCAGTGTGTAATTAACTCTTAAGGATAACAAGGGTTGACCCGGAAATATTTATCTACCATTTCTAGCAGGCTGGACAAATAAGTGGAGCCAAATGTCACGTTAAATTTTTTAGTATTAGTGATGAAGTGGAATTTGTGACGTATGGCATGTGTCAGGTAATACGTGGGTTATCGCTAATTGGTATTCCGGATGTTGTGTTACATGAGGAACACATGTATCAGAGTCGAGCAACGTGTTGTACAGACAGTATATTATAGAATTTAGTCTATGCGAAATAACGTCACATGCATTGTCCTGCGGGTTGCTGACTGTAACTTGTGAAGGAAGATGAATATCCTAGTGGTTAGGATGTTACATTCACGATCCCTAGATTGTGGTTTCGATTCCCGGACAGTTAGCACGTAGTGTTCTTGAGCAAAACACTTTTCACGTTGCTCTAGCCCACAGCTGCAAATGGGTAATTATGACACGGATTAGCGTACAAGGATGAGATGGTGACTCAGGGGAATCATCCGAACGGAGATTTCACTAGCCAGGTCTTGTACTCAGCGGTCGAAGGAGTGAATAGTCCAACTGGTTTTGTAAATCCCGATTGGCTGGGATTGGCTGCTTAACCAGGCTGTAGGAAGACGATGTTGTCGCTTGATTTGTGTTATGTATGAGATCTTGAAAGTGTTACAGGTTTTGCATGGCACGTGAGCTATGTCAGTCTCACGTGAAACATGAAGTATATTTAACATGTGTTACATGCGGGGAAACGTTACAAGTTTTCCTCGTGAATCAGGTCAGTCTCATCTGTTACAGTTTCATGCAAGAATGATACCTGACTTGTGTTACATGTTATGTTACGTAGGAAGTTGTCAGAGCTTGAAAATGGCGCAGATTTTACACGCTGCGGGATCTTTGCCAGTCTTATGTGTTACATGCGTTGACTAATAACTAAGATCATGTCTAACTTGTGTTACGTGTGAAAAATGTCAAATGCTTTTGTGTCATTGTGTTGCATTGTGTTGCATTTAAGATCTTTCATTGTGCGTTGCATGTTTAATGCTATATATATATATCGAATGCATTCATTAAAAAAATGTTTTGAATATACAAACACGCGTGTATGTGCCTGTGTGCTTGAGTATGTGTGTGTGTCCGTATGTTTGTTACAAGTTTTTGCGTTACATGCGAAACATGACAAGCGGGTGCATGTAACCGGTCTTGTGTATCGAATGAAATATAGTTAATGAAATCAACATAGTTATGAATCTATTTTTAAAGATGTACATCTTTTTTTCCTATATATATATATATACATCACATACATACATACATACATACGTAAATACATGCATACATACATACATAGATACATACATACATACATACATACATACATACATACATATATACATACATACATATATACATACATACATACATATGCCATATGCATGTCTCAGAAACAGCAGCTAAATTCCAAAAAATTAGACTCAGCTTCTGTATAAACAAAGGACAGTTCCTGATATACGAAAAAAAAAGCAGAAAGGATGGTTATGGTTGGAAAGCGTCTAATTATGAGCCTTCTGCTCCATCAAGATTGACCTGGGGTCAAACCACTTTACGAGCCAATCAGTGTTTTTCTATGTGATCGTTGGATTAATAGAGGAAAAAAAGTTTCAGGTGTTATAACCAAGGATGTGTATTGTGCTCCACGTATGTGATCAGTAATTACAAAACTCACAGGTCTTACAAAACTACCGTTCCTTTGTCTTTTACTTGCATAAAGTATTAGACTGGGGCCATTCTGGGGCACCGCTTCGAAGAATTTTACTTATCTTTTTAAAGTCTGGTACTTATTTTATCGGTCTCTTTTGCCGAACTGCTACGTTATAGGGACGTAAACACGCCAAAACTGGTCGTCAAGTGATAGTCGGGATAAACAAATACACACACACACACAGGGCGCACACACACACACACACACACGAGGCGCGCACACACACACACACACAGGCGCGCACACACACACACACACAGGCGCGCACACACACACACACATACACACACATTTGGCTTCTTTCACTTTCCGTCTACCAAATCCACTCGACGCTTTGGTGGGCCTGTGGCAATGGTAAAAAACACTTGCCCTAACAGTGGGACTGAACCTGGAACCATGTGTTATGGAAACAAATTTCTAATCACACAGCTACGGCTAAAGAGAACGATCTGTATATGAAAGAAACTGTGTCACACGTTTTCTGTTGCGGGAGAAAAGGTATATATTTGTATCACAGTTGAAAAATCAATAAAATCGTAAATATGTCGCCGTAGTTTCGTAACTTGTGAAAATATAAGATACGGGACAAGGCACAGACAGTATAATGCCAAAATATATGTTATTGCTGTTGGCGCCACCTCTATACTGACTGAGTGGGCATATGATAAGCGTTCCAACCATGACCGTACTGCCATTTTTGTCGAGCACTGAGATTCTGAATATTACATTCTCTAAAGTATTACAGAATTACGTTCTGAGTTCAAATTCTGCCGAAGTCGACTTTGCCTTTCATCCTTTTGGAGTCGATAACTAAAGTACCAGTTTCGCACTGAGACCGATGTAATCGACTTAATCCCTTTGTCTGTCCTTGTTTGTCCCCTCTACGTTTGGCCCCTTGTGGGCAATAAAGAAATATATTTTGTTTTAAAGCAGAATTTGGCTGCTGGTATTTCAAGCCAATCCAACGACTACATAGAAAAACACCCATTGGCTCGTGAGGTTGTAAAGTGGTTTGATCCCAGGTCAATCTTGATGGAGCAGAAGGCTCATAATTAGACGCTATCCAACCATGACCATCCTTTCTGATTTTTTTTTGTATATCAGGAACTGCCCTTTGTTTATACAGAAGCTGAGTTTAATTTTGAGGAATTTAGCTGCTGTTTCTGAGACATATATATGGCATATATATGTATGTATGTATGTATGTATGTATGTATGTATGTGTGTGTGTGTGTGTGCGTGCCTGTGTGTGTGTTTACAGAGAATGAAAGAGAGATAGAGAGAGAGAGAGAGAGAGAAGAGAAAGAGAATATATGCATATATCTTGTATATATATATATATATATATATATATATATATATGTATATATATTATGATATATATATATATTATATATATAAATTTGATGGCAATAATTCAATTTGATGACAAAGAATTCAAATTTGATGGCAATGAATCCAAACTAGATCGGAAACATCTATATACAGAAACTGTATCACAATGAACCAGTTCTCATATATGTACCACGAATAAATACTTAAGTGTCTCAAACGTTTCCGTAACTTAGTGGTTCGGCAAAAAAGAACAATAGAATAAGTACCAGACTAGAAGCGACCAACATAAGTACCGGAACTGATTTAAGCATCTTAGTCGAGTAATATAAAATGCATAAAGAATTTGG
>NW_021835159.1:25000-42087 GCF_006345805.1 Octopus sinensis | reverse complement strand
TGTCCAGCAATTCCAAAATTAAAAACTCCATTTACCAGTGTAAGATTTTTCCAGTACCGTGTTCTTCTTCGATATTGGCGCGACAACTTCTCGATTGTCCAAGAGATTTCCAATCATTATTCAACTTTCCGAAATAAGAAAAACAACATAGTATAGGACTAAGTAAATTAGTTTGGCGTCTTAAAGGACAGCAATATAACTTTCAAACTGGACTGGTCCATATTATCTGTATCCTTTCCTTTTGATAATGGGCAGGGAATTCTGTTGCATTTGTAATTCCGAACTCTTCTTTATCCTTTTCTCCAAATTCCCTCTTGGTAAACACATTATAGAAAAATCCTATAAGTGCAAACATTGGCAGAGACATACTTTCCACTCATATGAATGATGATTAATATATATAAACTCTTTGATTTAATAATTTAGTCTCACTTCTACAACACCACCATAGACAAAATTTTTTTCTACTACGGTACATGAAGAATTACTACTAAATTTGTTGGGATATGTTTTCCTCTTTCTCTCTCTCTGCATCGCCCCACCTCTCTCTCTCTCTCTCTCTATCATACCCACAATCGAACACACAGACACAAATTTGTCACCTCACTACTAAATGTTTCTGACTTTATCCCCCTACACACACGGTCACGCACCACACACACACACAGACAACGATCCAGTTATATACATACCACACACAAGCACTTAAACTCATTAAAAATAGCATACACCCACGCATCCCCATACAATACAGCTTGCACTCTATCACCCTCCCTAGAACTTTCTCCTTCCAACCAATTTGAACTCTTGAACTTTTTTAGAACATTCTCCATCCAACCAATTTTGACGTCATTGCTTTAACGGTATATTTAAAGAAACACTCGTTATTACTGTGGACATCATGTGGGCAGTCATCTAAAAGTTTTTGTGTTCGTCATGATGCTGACATAAGTTCCTTGTCTTTCCTGATGAGATGGCAGCATAATGCACCCTTTATTCCTTCGGAATTAAGAATATGCAGCCTTCGAAACATGTGTCGAGAGTAAAGGAATTTTGTTAAATCATCGTTCGACTTCATTCTTTCATTTATTCATAGTTAAAAAAAACACACAAATTTCCACACGAGATCACGGGATTTCTGCATTTGGCATGTAGCTTCAACCGTGTTTTCTGACGTGAATTTGCTACCCAGGTATCGGTTAACCGAATTATCCATACTAAGATAATTCATTCACCTCCTTATATATATATATATATATATATATATATATATAGATATATATATATTATATATATATATATATTATAATATGTATATACATATACTTATGTGTTTGTGTGTGTATATATATGCATCCGACTGCCTTCTTTCAGTTTCCGCCGACCAAATCTGCTAACAAGGCTTTGGTCAGCCCGACGTTATAGTAAAAGACAGACGCCCAATGTACAACGCAGTGGGATTAAACCCGGATCTATATGGTTGGGAAGCAAGCTTCTTTATTTCATATAATTTGCCACAAGGGCAGTACACAGATAGAAGCTTGTGGGCTGGACATAGACAGGATGAGATGAAATGGAACGAAATAATGCGGATGGGAGGGATGTTGGCGCCCACCGACCGATAAACCCTCGAATACAAAGTTTCTTTACAACAATATAAAATTTTCTTACAATTCTCTTTTTCAGGTCCCCCAAGCTAAGTGACTTGCCGACTGCAGACAACTCTGCATCGATAAGTCGGGGCCTGCAAAGAGGAAAGCAAATTCTTTCACAGCCGACCTTTGACAAATTTATTCAGTAACTGCCTCCTCAGCCACCTGCGGATGCTATATCGGACTACTTGAGTGGACCGAGTACACACGTTCTCGGTCACCCAAGCCGTCCAAAAATTTACTCACCGTCCCTCCCTCGTGGTAAAGGAGGACAAACACCTCCTCTTCACAGGAAGGGACTTCACACTGCTCCGTCAGTGGCACACTTCCCACTGACGGAGCCCTATCCGCAGGTGGCTCCGTCGGCGGCTCCGTCGGCGGCCCAGGAACATCCGCAGACCGTCCTCTGCTCCTCTTTTTTCTCTTTCTTTTTGAGGTTGCGGGTGTAGGGGGCTGCGTCGACAGACGCGGAGGGTCGCAACCCTCCGCCGCTTGAACATTCTTTGGTGAGCAACCATTGTTGCTCACCTTTCTTTTTTTCCTTTCGTGGAGGCAACTTCCACCACGACTTGTACCCGTCTCCCCCTCCAATAAGGGGCGGCGGACACCTTTTCTTTCTCATGCTCCAGGGCACCACCACGGCCCCGGGACAGTTCCTTTTGATATGGCCAGCTCCATGCACAGGTGACACTCGGGGGGAGGGCGTTCCTCGAGTAATACCGGGTACCTGTACCCGGCCATTTTTAGGAAGTCTGGGAATATCATATCTCCCACGGCCACCGGGGTCCACAGGGTCAAAGTTGCCTTTGATCCCTCCTAGTCGACCGCGGGAGTAATCTCTACACTCAATAGCCTGGGCCCGCTATCCCCCAGGCCTCGCCGGATGGTCTCCTCGATCCATCTCGCCTCCGTGCTAGTACAAAACATAAAACCTACAAGCAACAAATCCTACTGGACTCAAGAAGCAAAAAGTCTTACCTTACAGTAGAGTGTCTTTTAATTTTCGCCAGCTGCAAACCAACGTGGCGAGTTCAACAGGCGAGTGAAGAACAACTAACGACCGGAACCGGAAGCAAGCTACTTACCAAACTGTCATTCATTAATAAATCTATCACCATTGAACACCATTTCTGATATACAGAGGGCGACGTATGAAAAAGTTGCTGAAAGAAGTCGTGTTCAGCTCGTGATTCTTTATAATTATCTATATTTGATATTTCATGGAATTTTATTTTACGCGAATACTTTCATCTTATTATCTGTAGTGACATTTCATTGATCCACGTGGAAATACAATAAGGAATCAAGTATATATTCATCTCTATCTAGGGTCTGTAATGCTAAAATATATAACAATATCTAGCATATTAAGTCATCCATACTATATCATAAAACTCTTATAATAGCAATTTATGGCTAACGTTTTTATTTTATTATTTCAGAATGTCTCAGCGGTAGATTTGGTCGCAATTGCACAAAGTCCTGTCATTGTTCCGAAACATGTAACCACATAAATGGACTATGTCCAGGAGTGTGTGATGCAGGATACACCGGGTACAACTGCCAAGAAGGTTATTTCCAACACCTTTTATTCCAACATTTTAAAATTCTCTACATTTCATTTAGTTTCTTAGCGTAAATCAACTTTCTTATTTATCATCAAAAACTACTTCAATGTTAACTCATGAGTTATGCTTTAAGATACGGTAATAAAAAAGCGTGTCTTTGATATCTTACATATATTTGTAGAAGAGAGCTCCTACAGCCATAACTTTTATTGTGTGGAGCTAATAATATCTAATCTATTGTGTTTTGTATTAATATTTTCAGAATGTGAAGTTGGTAGATTTGGTAGGAATTGTAGAGGGACATGTCATTGTATCGACGAGGAAAGCTGCGACAGAATAACTGGAAAATGCTCAGATGGATGTTCTGCTGGATATACAGGCGACTTTTGTCAACAAAGTATGATATAAAACTAAAACATATTTTATAACATTATGGTTTAATCTCTGCATCTGATTCTTACTCTAACTGATTCTTACTCTTACTCTAACCTGAGGAGAACTATACAGGTTTATTACCAATATATTTGCCAAACTAACATTCATTAAATACTTTCGTGAATCCATATTGAGATATGTGGGTTGCATGCGATTTTATGTATGTTGTATGGATGTATGTGGATGTATTTATACATATACCTATACATGTATTTATCTATATACATATACATATATATATATATATATATATAATATATATATATATATATATATATATATATATATATTTGTTGTGAAATCGTGTGTTGAATAGATATTGTTGTATTTAGGAATGGTCATATTGCCAGTTTAGCCAATAAAAACACACGCACTATATATCTTCATTTGCGCATGCTTATATCTCTATGTGCGTTTATGTTTATTTGTGTGTATGTGGGGGGATGCCTGTAATATTTGTATCTTCTGTTTATATATGTTTTTGTTTATTCTTATTTTGTTCATGTGTTTACATCCACTTATTATTATAATAAGTGGATGTAAACACATGAACAAATAAGATAAACAACAAAAACAAAATACAAATTACATGAACATATAAAACAGAAGATACAAATATTACAGGCATCCCCCCACATACACACACTAAATAAACATAAACGCACATAGAGATATAAGCATGCGCAAATGAAGACATACAATAGAAATACAAAATGGCTGACGGTTAGTAAGGAGAGACACAAATAAGAAAGAAGAAAACAAAGGACCTTTGATGCGGTCACAGGAGTGTGACGAAAGAATTCTGTCCGAAATAAGATTAAGATTAATGTAAAAAATAAATAACACTGAAGCAAAATTGGCTCAAAACTGGCAATATGACCATTCCTAAATACAACAATATATATATATATATATATATATATATATATATATATATATTATAATATATATGTATATATATATATAATATGTGTATGTATATATATATATACATATATATATTTAGGCATATATACATATATGTATATTTGTATATATATATATACCTATTTATATACATGTATATACCATATATATGTGTGTGTGTATGTATATAATATGTATATACATACATATCTATGTATACAGATATATATGTAGCTCCACACACATGTTATATACATATATATATATTGTGTGTGTTGTGTGTGTGTTTGTTGTGTGTGTGTGTGTGTGTGTGCGTGTGTGTGGTTATACGTAAATACAGGCGTTGGACAAATAATGAAACACCTTGAAATTTTTAACAAATTATCTTAATATATGGTAGGACGGCCGTTTGCAATATTATATCTTTATTCTATGAGGTATGGACTCGTACAAAGTTAAAATTGTTTCCAAAGAAAATTTCTTCCATTCATCTGGTAAAAAAGTCTACATCATTTGTAGTTGGTGTCGATATGGTGGAGGATATCGGCTCTTTATGCGTTTTGATAAAATGCACAATAAATGCTCAATAATATTGAGATCTGGGGTGTGGTGACCCGATGACTTTTTCAACATCACTAGAATGTTTTTCCTGCCATTCTGTAACAACTTTAGTTGTACCTGCCATTCTGTAACACTTTAGTTGTGTGAATTGGTGCTTTATCATTCTGAAAGATTCCGTTTCTCTCAGGAAACAGTTCCACAACCATAGGACGACTTTGATTAGATAAAATGATTAGATAAATAGCCTTCACTATTAATTCTGCCAGGAAGGGAAACAATTGGGCCGGAGAATTTCAGAGATGCATCCCCACCCCAGATCATCACAGATCCCACTCCATATTTAACAGTTCAGTTGGAAGAAGGCAGTCTGGGTCAAATGCTTCCTGCTTCTTTTTGCTCTCTCCACTCGTATACTCGACCGCTTGTCGGAAATTAGGAAAAGGATGCTCTGGGCACCAATTCTCTAGGTTTTCACGCCACTCTAAATGCATTGCGACGATTTTCTTGAAAGTAGTGGTTTTCTGAAAGTAGTGGTAGCCCTCCCGTGAAATGCGGTTTTGTGTAGTTCCGGCAAACAGTTTTTTTGTGGAAACAGGGTTCTCAGGTGGTCCTTAAGCTCTGCAGAATTTGGGGAACTGTACTTTTATATACAGGCATACATACATATATACCCATACACACATAAAGACACACACATACATAGGTGCAGGTGTGGCTGTGTGGTAACAAACTTCGTTCCAAAACACATGGTCCTAGGTTCAGTCCCACTGTGGTGACTTGGCATCTGTCTTCTATAGCCTCAGACCAACCAAAGCCTTGCCAGTGGATTATGTAGACAGAAACTGAAAGAAATCAATCAAATATATATGTATGTATACATGTATGTATATGTGCACATTCATATCTATTATATCAAAGTCAATGTCTATATGTGTTCGTGTATTTCTTATACATTCGAAAACTGCTGCTGCACCGATCATAATGTAATTTGGAACACAAAATCCAAACCTAGGGAGAAGGGTAATGCTGTAATTTCATGGACCAAAATACTGTATGGGTCCTTATAATATTTGAAACTTAGATTCAATGCATAAGGGCGGGTATAATGCAATATGTTTGGTTTGAATTTCAGATGGTTTAAAGGGGGGCAGAACACCTGCGAAAATTCATAAATTTTCGATGATGAGGAAATTTCAACCATGGGTAATTGACACATATCAATAAGTATTCTGAAAGTTTCCTCTTCACATGAGGATTCTAAGACACCCTAATGGGGGCCTTAACTCCTAAATCTTAGTCATTTCTTTTATGATCCAAAACTAAGTCAAAAGTACTGAATGGATCTTTACGAAATTTGGAAATTATGTTCTATGCATAAGGGCTATAACCCCAATGACAATTCATGTATTTTTGCTGTTGATGAAATTTTAACCATAGATATTAGACACAAATGAAGTAATATTTATAAAATTTATCTTCTTACAAGTTAGAAAGACCCATCCATGGGGATTTAACACCCACAATTTTGTCATTTTATCTAAGCAAAGACGAATGTCGTTGTACTCTTGGAAGCTGTAGGGTTACCCGAGCATAAAAGATGAGCGTTATTTGTAATTCAATGGTACAACAGTGTAAGAGTTTGCTTTGACATACACTTAGATTGTGATTTCTGCAATGTGCTGCATAAATTGTCAAGTAAGCGAAAGGCATCTTTGTTTCCACTGATTCAGTTGCAAAGTATTGAGTAAAGTTATTTGATTGCAGACCTCCTTTCAGTCTTTTTATTATCACTGGGACACAAATAGTCCCCAAATGGTAATATTGATTTCAAGGCCCTCTAAGATGAGTGACTGGTTATTCAAAGCCATTTATAGATTCTAAATTTATTCTGTCCAGTTACGTATCACTATAGTGGTCATTTGCAAACTCCAACTTTCATTTCTCCTTAGCACTCACGTCACACAGTTGTTAATGTTTATTTCAGTTGGGTCACGCTCTTCCAGTTGCGATAGATTCGTAATGCATCTTAGGGCTGTGCCTGTCACCTGGATTGTGAGGAATCCTTCATTAGGAGTGGTAACGACTAGGGTACTGTAGCTGACTGCTCATTGTGATCATTCGTCTTTCGGTTTCCTGTAGCTTTGCTCTCTTTTACAAACCCAGTGAACATTTATTTCCAATTTCAAAGAAATTCAAACAATAGATATAAGACACAAGTTAAAAAGATTCTCAACAATGCAACTTCTCTGCTTGACATCAAGACACCCACCCCCAACAGGGGCCTTAACTCTCACATTTTAGAGCTCCATGAAGTTCATTTTTCAGGAGCAAAATCCAATAAGACTGGAATTTTAGAATATGCGCATAAAAATCAGTAATATGGGATACATGTGGCAGGAATACAATTTTTTTAGGGTGTGTAAAGAGGCAAATAACCCTCATCTGCATTTCGAAACATAAATATTCCAGTTCATTACAGAAATTATAAGAGAAAAGACAGATTCTTCAATTGAATGCAACACGGGCAACGGCGAGTATCACTGGTAGTCAAGTATATATTCATCTCTATCTGGTGTTTTAACGCTAAAGGAAATTACAATATCTTGGATACTGAGTCATCTATAAGATACCATAAAACTCTTATAATAGCAATTCATACCCAACGTTTTTATTTTATTATTTCAGAATGTCTCAGCGGTAGATTTGGTCGCAATTGCACAAGTCCTGTCATTGTTCCGAAACATGTAACCACATAAATGGACTATGTCCAGGAGTGTGTGATGCAGGATACACCGGGTACAACTGCCAAGAGGTTATTTCCAACACCTTTTATTCCAACATTTTAAAATTCTCTACATTTGATTTAGTGTTTCTTAGCGTAAATCACCTTTATTATTTGTTATCAAAGACTACTTCAATGTTAACTCATGAGTTATGCTTTAAGATAAGGTAATAAAAAAGCGTGTCTTTGATATCTCACATATATTTGTAGAAGAGAACTCTTACAGCCATAACTTTTATTGTGTGGGTCTAATAATATCTAATCTGTTGTATTTTATATTAATATTTTCAGAATGTGAAGTTGGTAGATTTGGTAGCAATTGTAGAAGAACATGTCATTGTATCGACGACGAAAACTGCGACAGAATAACTGGAAAATGCTCAGATGGATGTTCTGCTGGATATACAGGCGACTTTTGTCAACAAAGTATGATATAAAACTATAACATATTTCATAAAGATATGTTTAAATCTCTGCATCTGATTCTTACTTTATCTTTCCTTTTATCGGGGACGATTCAGGTTTATAACCAATATACTTTCCAAACTTAGTTTCATTAAATACTTCGTGAATTCATATTGAGATATGTGGGTTTCATGCGTTTCTACGTATGCTTTACATATGTATGTATATCTGTATATGTATTTATAAATATATATATATATATATATATATATACATGTTTTTATGTATATATATACATGTATTTATGCATATATATATAACATATATATACATATATATAATAAATATATATATATGTACATATATATATGTATTTGTATTTATATACATATATACACATGTATATATATATATATACATAAATGTGTGTATATATATATATGTGTGTGTGTGTGTGTGTGCGTGTGTGTGTGAGTGTGTGTTTGTATGTATACATAAATACAGAGGTTGGACAAAATAATGGAAACACCTTGAAATTGTAAACAAATTATCGCAATATCAGCCAGGCCTTTGGTAGTAATTACAGCTTCAATTCTACTGGTATGGACTCCTACAAAGTTGAATTTTTTCGAAAGGAAATTTTCTCCATTCCTCAGCTAAAAAGTCTCCATTGCGTGCAGTGTGATGCTGTTATGGTGGAGGATATCGACTCTTTATATGTTGTATACAATGAACAATAAAACTAAATATATTGAGATCTGGAGGCTGTGGTGAATCGATGAACTGTTTAAACTTCACAAGAATGTTTGTCCTGCCATTCTGTAACAACTTTAGCTGTTTGAATTGGTGCTTTATCATCCTGAAAGATTGCGTTTCTCCCAGGAAACAGTTCCGCAACCATAGGATGAATTTGATGAGATAAGATGCTTAAATTTGCCTTCACTATTAATTCTGCCATGAAGGGAAACAATTGGGCCGGAGAATTTCAGAGATGCATCCCCAACCCAGATCATCACAGATCCTCCTCCATATTTAACAGTTGGAAGAAGACAGTCTGGGTCAAATGCTTCCTGATTCTTTTTGCTCTCCCCACTAGTATACTCGACTGCTCGTCGGAAATTAAGTAAAGGAGGCTCTAGGCACCAATTCTCTAGGTTTTTACGCCACTCTAAACGCATTGCGACGTTTCTCTTGAAAGTAGTGGTTTTCTGATTGTAGCTTTCCCTGAAATCCGTTTTTGTGCAGTTCCGGCGAACAGTTTTTTGTGGAAACAGAGTTCTCAAGGTGGTCCTTAAGCTCTGCAGGAATTTGGGGAACTGTACTTTTGTGATCCATTCTAACAATTCACGGAAGAGTCCCTATCTGAAAATTTTGGTTCTCCTCTAGAGTTTTATTTCGAAGAGGAGGTTTTTCCCGCTTTGTCAAAGGCTGCATTATTTTCCAGGACAGTACTTCTTGATAAACCAAATATTTCGGCTGTTTTCGTTACGCTAGCACCTCTCATATGAGCACCAACAATTTGACCTCTTTGAAAGTCCAATAGATCTGATATTTTAATGAATTTCAATTACCTTTTTCTAATGGTAACTGAAAAGAAACAGCAATTTTAGCAAAATATATTATGCGAGAAAAATAATAAATCAGAATATATATATAAAAATAAATTTTGATGGTTTTTATAGATATTTCAAAATTTTGATACTATGATGCTTGGCGTTTGCATTATTTTGTCCAACCTCTGTATATGTACATCATAGATATAAGGTAGATGAGAAGACTTGAAGAAGACATACAGAAATCGATTGAACTAACGGGTAGGCTGTAATATCCATGTTAAAAACGTCATTTCAATGAGACTAGGTTCATCATCATCATCACCATTTGACATCCGTTCTGTATGTTGGTAGCCGTTGTGCGGTTCTAGGTGTCCCAACGAGCGCAGAGGGCTGCGCCAAGCTATTGTGTCTGTTTTAGCAGGGTTTCTACAGCAGGATGCTCTTATTAACATGAAACACTTTACCGTGTGTACTGAGCGCTTTTGTCGTTGCACCAGCACTAGTGATGTCACCAAGTTTTCCAAGGCAAGAACCTTCAGCAAAATGGGGTACGGTATTGAGGCATATAAAAGTATGGTAGAGAGACAGGAATAGGTATCTTGCTGAAGATGTGATTACATGGCTTCATCCGCTGGTGAGAGAGAGAGAGAGATAGAAAGAGAGAGAGGGAGAGAGAGAGGGAGATATATATATAGAGAGAGATAGAGTGATGTTGAGAGCGTACCTTCAAGATACAAGGCGCGATTTAGTTTACTGCGCTTTTGTGTGTCAACAGTTTCAGAGATGTTTAAAGAAGTCGCTTGTCTGCTCGTGATTCTCTATAATTATTTATATTGGATATTTTATCGAATTTTATTTTACCCGAATACTTTCATCTTATTATCTAGTGTGTTATTTCATTGATCAACGTGGAAATACAATGAGGAATCAAGTATATATTCATCTCTATCTAGTGTCTGTAATCCTAAAAGAAAAAACAATATCTGACATACTGAAACATTTATAATATAACATAAAACTCTTATAATAGCAATTCATATCCAACAATTTTTCTATGATTTCAGAATGTCTCAGCGGTAGATTTGGTCGCAATTGCACAAAGATTCATCATTGTTACGCAAGATGTAACCACATACATGGATTATTTCCAGGAGTGTGTGAAGCAGGATACACCGGGTACAACTGCCAAGAAGGTTATTTCCAATACTTTTTATTCCAGCATATTAAAATTCTCTACATTTGATTTAGTGTTTCTTAGCGTAAATCAACTTTATTATTTATCATCAAAGACTACTTCAACGTTAACTCATGAGTTATGCTTTAAGATAAGATAATAAAAAGGCGTGTCTTTGATATCTCACATATATTTGTAGAAGAGAGCTCTTACAGCCATAACTTTTATTGTGTGGAGCTAATAATATCTAATCTATTGTGTTTTGTATTAATATTTTCAGAATGTGAAGTTGGTAGATTTGGTAGAAATTGTAGAGGGACATGTCATTGTATCGACGACGAAAACTGCGACAGAATAACTGGAAAATGCTCAGATGGATGTTCTGCTGGATATACAGGCGACTTTTGTCAACAAAGTATGATATGAAACTATGATACATTTCATAAAATTATGTTTAAATCTCTGCATCAGATTCTTACTTTATCTTTCCTTTCATTTAATTAACGTGGTAATTGGGACGGGGACTATACAGGTTTACAACCAATATATTTTCCAAACTTAGATTCATTAAATACTTCGTAAATTCATAATGAGATATATGGGTGTCATGCGTTTTCATGCTTGTTGTATACATGTATGGATATATGTATATGTATTTATACATATACATATACATGTATTTATTTATATATATATATATATATACATACATACATACATACATACATACATACATACATTCATATATATATATATATATATATATATATATATATGAATATAAGATCGTTAATTTACAATAAAATAACGATTTTTTTAAGTGGTCAGCATGGAAAAAAGAACCTTCAAAGTAATAATTATTGAAATTAAAATTAGGGTATCTATGAGATACCACCATGCTGAAAATAGCAGCCATGATCTGACTCTAAAAACACCTTAATTGTCCATATATCAACACTGACAGAAAACAAATAGACAAGATGAAACTACTAATTTTTTAGCTTTTCATCTTGTCTATTTGTTTTATCTCCATTAAGGTGGTTTTAAAGTCAGATTATGGCTGCTATTTTCAGCATGGTGTTATCTCGTAGATACCCTAATTTATAATTTTGATATATGATTTGATTTTGATTTTTCCAGTTTCAGCTAATGAGCTGGCCATGCTGGGGCACCGCCATATATATATATATATATGTATATATATATATGTGTGTGTGTGTGTGTGTGTATAAATATTACGTATATATATATGTATATGTATGTACATACATATATACATATACATATATTCCTTTTCAACCTTATACATATATATATATATATATATATATATATATATATATATATATGTATATATATACATGTATATATAAATGAAAGAGAGGTAATTTCCACTCTTCTCCTCTGGAAGCCATCTACTCGCAATACCAGAGGGCACACACTCTCCTACCCTGATGTAATCTCCAGAGATACTGGCATCTAGCAACAGGACCTCCGTAATGCCATGATGGACCGTGAAGTCTGGCGTAGCATGGTAAATTCCATTGTCTCGACCACGGTCGAACAATGATGATGATGATGATATATATATGTGTGTATATATATAAATATAGTATGTATATACACACATATCTATGTAATACAGACATATATATAGCCCCCACACACATGTATATATATATATATGTATGTGTGTGTGTGTGTGTGTGTGTGTGTGTCTGTGTGTGTATACATAAATACAGGCGTTGGACAAAATAATGGTAATACCTTGAAATTCTAAACAAATTATCTTAATATGGAGTAGGACCACCGTCGGCAATAATTACACCTTCAATACTACGAGGTATGGACTCGTACAAAGTTTCAATTCATTCCAAAGAAAATATTCTCAATTCGTCTGCTAAAACCGTCTCTATTCCCTAACATCTTCAGCTGTGTGAATTGGTGCATTATCATCCTGAAAGAATCCGTTTCTTTCAGGAAACAGTTCCGCAACCATAGGATTAATTTGATTAGATAAATTGCTTAATTAGCTTTCCCCATTAATTCTGCCATGAAGATCATCACAGATCCTTCTCCATATATATATATATATATATATATATATATATATAATTGAAAGAATGGAGTCGAACGACGATTTAACAAAATTCCTTTACTCTCGACACATGTTTCGAAGGCTGCATATTCTTAATTCCGAAGGAATAAAGGGTGCATTATGTCGCCATCTCATCAGGAAAGACAAGGAACTTATGTCAGCATCATGACGAACAAATCCTTTAGATGACTGCCCACATGATGTCCACAGTAATAACGAGTGTTTCTTTAAAATATACCGTTATAAGCAATGGCGTCAAAATTGGTTGGATGGAGAATGTTCTAAACCAATAATTGCTTCTCAGGATAAGAAAACTAATAACAATAGAAATAGTGAGAATATTGATTCCAGCTCTAACAATGTCGGCACCCCTGTAGATAAGAAAATTAATTTACGGACCAGTGGAAGAAATAGACAACCAACCCCAAATTTCCAGCACAGGAATTTTTCCCTTTACTGTCAACAGTAACAATATGACCAATTCTAAATCCACAAAAAACTATATCTGGTTTGTTATACCTTTCGGGAAGCAAATCAAATCAAATCTTCCCTTACAGTTCCGTGAAGCCATAGCTAAGAACTTTCCCAGGGATTCTAGGTATTACTCTATTATTAATTCGCATAGGGTGAGATTGCATTCTCTAACACTAGAAATCTTTCACAAATTATCGCCTCCCATAATAATAAGCTGCTAAACAAAGATTCTTCACCCGGGAGTTACAACTCTATTCTAACCAATTCCAACCAAACATACAATAATAATGATAGAAATAGTATTGATAATAGCAACATTCGTAACAGCGTTAGTATTAATAATAATATTAGTGGGATTTATAACAGTGGTAGTGTTGATGGTAACAACGACAGCATTTCTATTGTCAGGGATATTGCCGGTGATAGTACAACTAATAATAATAACAATAATAGAAATAGTGTAGTGATCAATGATAGCAGTAATATTAACAGCAATCAGAACAATAGAAACTCCGTTTTAATCTCGGAGGAAAACCCTAACAGATTAAAGTTCTTGTCCAGCAATTCCAAAATTAAAAACTCCATTTACCAGTGTAAGATTTCTTCCAGTACCGGTGTCTTCTTCGATATTGGCGCGACAACTTCTCGATTGTCCAAGAGAATTTCCAATCATTATTCAACTTTCCGAAATAAGAAAAAACAACATAGTATAGGACTAAGTAAATTAGTTTGGCGTCTTAAGGACAGCAATATAACTTTCAAACTGGACTGGTCCATATTATCTGTATCCTTTCCTTTTGATAAGGGCAGGAAATTCTGTGGCATTTGTAATTCCGAACTCTTCTTTATCCTTTTCTCCAAATTCCTCTTGGTAAACACAATTATAGAAAAATCCTATAAGTGCAAACATTGGCAGAGACATACTTTCCACTCATATGAATGATGATTAATATAGATAAACTCTTTGATTTAATAATTTAGTCTCACTTCTACAACACCACCATAGACAAAATTTTTTTCTACTACGGTACATGAAGAATTACTACTAAATTTGTTGGGATATGTTTTCCTCTTTCTCTCTGCATCTCCCCACCTCTCTCTCTCTCTCTCTATCATACCCACAATCGAACACACAGACACAAATTTGTCACCTCACTACTAAATGTTTCTGACATTTATCCCCCTACACACACGGTCACGCACACACACACACACAGACACGAATCCAGTTATATACATACACACACACAAGCACTTAAACTCATTAAAAATAGCATACACCCACGCATCCCCATACAATACAGCTTGCACTCTATCACCTCCCTAGAACTTTCTCCTTCCAACCAAATTTGAACTCTTGAACTTTTTAGAACATTCTCCATCCAACCAATTTTGACGTCATTGCTTATAACGGTATATTTTAAAGAAACACTCGTTATTACTGTGGACATCATGTGGGCAGTCATCTAAAAGTTTTTGTTCGTCATGATGCTGACATAAGTTCCTTGTCTTTCCTGATGAGATGGCGGCATAATGCACCCTTTATTCCTTCGGAATTAAGAATATGCAGCCTTCGAAACATGTGTCGAGAGTAAAGGAATTTTGTTAAATCGTCGTTCGACTTCATTCTTTCATTTATTCATAGTTAAAAAAAACACACAAATTTCCACACGAGATCACGGGATTTCTGCATTTGCATGTAGCTTCAACCGTGTTTTCTGACGTGAATTGCTACCCAGGTATCGGTTAACCGAATTATCCATACTAAGATAATTCATTCACCTCCTATATATATATATATATATATATATATATATAATATATAATATATATATATAATATATATATATATATATGTATATACATATACTTATGTGTGTGTGTGGTATATATATGCATCCGACTGCCTTCTTTCAGTTTCCGCCGACCAAATCTGCTAACAAGGCTTTGGTCAGCCCGACGCTATAGTAAAAGACAGACGCCCAATGTACAACGCAGTGGGATTAAACCCGGATCTATATGGTTGGGAAGCAAGCTTCTTTATTTCATATAATTTGCCACAAGGGCAGTACACAGATAGAAGCTTGTGGGCTGGACATAGACAGGATGAGATGAAATGGAACGAAATAATGCGGATGGGAGGGATGTTGGCGCCCACCGACCGATAAACCCTCGAATACAAAGTTTCTTTACAACAATATAAAATTTTCTTACAATTCTCTTTTTCAGGTCCCCCAAGCTAAGTGACTTGCCGACTGCAGACAACTCTGCATCGATAAGTCGGGGCCTGCAAAGAGGAAAGCAAATTCTTTCACAGCGACCTTTGACAAAATTTATTCAGTAACTGCCTCCTCAGCCACCTGCGGATGCTATATCGGACTACTTGAGTAGACCGAGTACACACGTTCTCGGTCACCCAAGCCGTCCAAAAATTTACTCACCGTCCCTCCCTCGTGTTAAAGGAGGACAAACACCTCCTCTTCACAGGAAGGGACTTCACACTGCTCCGTCAGTGGCACACTTCCCACTGACGGAGCCCTATCCGCAGGTGGCTCCGTCGGCGGCCCAGGAACATCCGCAGACCGTCCTCTGCTCCTCTTTTTTCTCTTTCTTTTTGAGGTTGCGGGTGTAGGGGGCTGCGTCGACAGACGCGGAGGGTCGCAACCCTCCGCCGCTTGAACATTCTTTGGTGAGCAACCATTGTTGCTCACCTTTCTTTTTCCTTTCGTGGAGGCAACTTCCACCACGACTTGTACCGTCTCCCCCTCCAATAAGGGGGCGGCGGACACCTTTTCTTTCTCATGCTCCAGGGCACCACCACGGCCCCCGGGACAGTTCCTTTTGATATGGCCAGGCTCCATGCACAGGTGACACTCGGGGGGAGGGCGTTCCTCGAGTAATACCGGGTACCTGTACCCGGCCATTTTTAGGAAGTCTGGGAATATCATATCTCCCACGGCCACCGGGGTCCACAGGGTCAAAGTTGCCTTTGACCCCTCCTAGTCGACCGCGGGAGTAATCTCTACACTCAATAGCCTGGGCCCGCTATCCCCCAGGCCTCGCCGGATGGTCTCCTCGATCCATCTCGCCTCCGTGCTAGTACAAAACATAAAACCTACAAGCAACAAATACTACTGGACTCAAGAAGCAAAAAGTCTTACCTTACAGTAGAGTGTCCTTTAAATTTCGCCAGCTGCAAACCAACGTGGCGACTTCAACAGGCGAGTGAAGAACAACTAACGACCGGAACCGGAAGCAAGCTACTTACCAAACTGTCATTCATTATTAAATCTATCACCATTGAACACCATTTCTGATATACAGAGGGCGACGTATGAAAAAGTTGCTGAAAGAAGTCGTGTTCAGCTCGTGATTCTTTATAATTATCTATATTTGATAATTCATGGAATTTTATTTTACGCGAATCCTTTCATCTTATTATCTGTAGTGACATTTCATTGATCCACGTGGAAATA
>NW_021835159.1:0-12500 GCF_006345805.1 Octopus sinensis | reverse complement strand
CCATTTCTTGTAGTGATGATATCGGTACGGTGGGGGATATCGACTCTTTATATGTTTTTATACAATGCACAATAAATACTCAATAATATTGAGATCTGGGGACTCTGGTGACCCAATGAACTAACTTCACTAGAATGTTTTTCCCGCCATTCAGTAACAACTTTAGCTGTGTGAATTGGTGCATTATCATCCTGAATGATTCCGTTTCTCTCAGGAAACAGTTGCGCAACCATAAGACGACTTTGATTAGATAAAATGCTTAAATAGCCTTCACTATTTATTCTGCCATGAAGGGAAACAATTGGGCTGGGAATTTAAGAGATGCATCCTCATCTCAGATCATCACAGATCCTCCTCCATATTTAACAGTTGGAAGAAGGCAGTCTGGGTCAAGTGCTTCTTTTGGCTCTCTTCACACGTATACTCAACCGGTGGTCGGAAATAAGGTAAAGGATGCTCTAGCACCAATTCTGTAGGTTTTTACGCCACTCTAAACGCTTTGCAATGTTTGTTTGTCACCTGAGCGAATAGTACCACAGTTGCAAGATAGACAGAAAGATGACCGTTAGATAAACCGTGTAGTAAGGCATGACAGGATCTAATTTCTGCTTTGAGGGGCAGTGGTCTTCAAGCACTTCACATCACCATTAATCTCGTTCGTTTCCTATCTTCTCCGTAAGGTTCAAAATTTTGAAGTCACTCTACATCACTTCATCCCATATCTTGCTGAGTTTTCTTCCAAATGTTTTATCCAACTTTAGGGGTTGCCACGTCTTTATACGGCTGTTTTCACTCATCCGTGTCCTATGACATTACCAGTTCCGTCTTCTCTGCTGTGCATTAATGCTTTTTATGCGTAATCTTTCTCTCAAGACATATTTTTGGTCGTACATGCAAACCAGCTTTGCACATCCAGCAGAGCATGCGAGCTTCCTTTCACTCTACTTTTTATGTGTTTGTATACATGATCCAAGTTTCAGAAACATGTAGCATTGGTAAATAGAAAAAGGCTGAGGACCGAGACATGGCGAACATCTACATCCAAACTAAATTCATCATTGTGTTCCTTAACTCACATCTTACTGACAAAATATTTGTACATGTCTTGAACGACACTCAACAGCCATTTGTTTACAAGCGGCCGCTACGACCACGACATCAAGGAATGGAATCCCTGCCGAAATCTTTCTTTTGAGTGACAAATGCAAAGTAGTGGATTTTACATTTTACTAAATACTTCTTCTGCATTAACTGCATAATAAAGAGAAGATCAGCAGTACTTCTCGCCCGAATGAAACCAAAAAACATCTTGTTTATATTCATTTTATTCCTAATTAATCGGGCTATGGATCCTTGAATCACGTTGAAGATCGAATGCACTAAACTAAACACTATATATTTACTTCTCACTAAGACATCTCATTTACCGTCGTAAGAAATCTAGCGGAATCATTAGGACGTCCGGCAAAAGTCCTTAGCGGAATTTCTTCCGTCTTCACATTCCGAGTTTAAATTGTCGCTGAGGTCGACTTTGACTTTTTCTCGCTGGTAATAGTACTTAGCGGTTTTTCTGCCCAATTACACGTTCTGAGTTCAAATGCCGCTGGGGTTGACTTTTCCTTTCATTCTTTCGTGGACGATTAAATAACTACCAGATGGACACTGGGGTCGATGTAATCTACCCACCGCCTTCCGGAAAATCTGTTATTTAGAAGAATTAATTAGCAGTGGCAGGAGATGTGTGGTACACCATTGAGGGGTATCATACGGTATGATAGAGACACAGCAAGAGGTACCTTACTGAAGAGGTGTATATATGTCTTCACCAGCTGGAAAGAGAATTTGAAACCAATACTCTTAGCAAAAGAATGCATGCCACATATTTTTTTTATTCACAGCCTAACATAAGTTTCTCATAACAAAGATTTGGTTGTGTTACATATCCAGCATTTTCGTGATAAACACACACTGATACACACACACACACACACACACACAGACACAGACACACGCACACACCAACACACACACACACACACACACACATATATATATATATATATATTGTCAGTCATTCGACTGCGGCCATATTGGAGTACTGCCTTGAGGAAATGTACACAAACGAATCGAGCGCAAACATTTATTTTTGATAAAACCTCATCTATTTTTTTACCGAACTGCTGTTGCGAGAAGGTAAAGCTTTTAAACCGGTTCTAAGCACATGGTGGGGATCACACGCGCACACAAACACGCACACACACATACGCACGCGCGCGCGCACACGTAAATATACATATATTTATGATTTGTCCGCCTACTGCATCCAACAACAACTGTGTGGTCGACCGGAGGCTATTATAGGAGGCAGCACACAATGGGACTGGAAGTACAACTATGTTGTTGGGAAACAAACCTTTTACAACACAGTCACGCTTGCACCGATATATACGAAGTTGGTATCACAAATTCCCGGCCTCGTTATGTTTAAAAAAAAAATCACTTGTTTACTTCAGTTTTAACATAATCTTTTTCAAAACAGTCACCTTGCACAGCACTACACCACCAAAAGTGTTTCTCTCACTTTTGGAATTCGACCTATAAGTCGTTTTCCGTGACTCGAGGACCTTCTGTGATTCACTCTTGATCTCGACAACGGTGTTAAAACGCCGACCGTTGAGCTGCATTTTGAGACTGGAGAAGTGAGTAAAGTCCGCATGTGCTAAATCAGGCGAATAAGATGGGTGAGAAAGTGATACCATTTTGATTTTGGCGAGAGCTCACGAGCGAGGAGATCTCGGTGATGGGTGCCCTTATCATTGTGAAGAATATAATTCTTCACGCTTCATAGATCCGATCACTTTCGCCGAATCTCTTCCCACAAATGTTTCAAAACAGCGCCGTAGAACTCCCGATTGACAGTCTGTCACTGGAGGAGGAATTCCCAAGACCAAATTTTCCGGGTTTGACACTCGTGGTAGGTCTTCCAAATCAATTATCATCTTCCACGCAGGTCTTTCCGCTTTTGAAGCGCCCGTGCCACACCAAACATTGCTTAGGACCCATTTCCTCATCGCTGTAAACTTGCCGAAGTATGGTCAATGCCTCTGTAACCGACTTCTCAAGTTTAACGCAAAATTTCATTGTGTCTCCTTGATCCTGACAAAATCGCAGACTACAGCATAAAAAAATTCCATAAAAAAATACAGATGTGAACACGGCGAATTCATTCGGAACACCGCTTCGTGGAGGTCACTGCTAGCATTCACTGCACACGCAATCATATGTTGCCATCTTTTGGCACGCCGCAGAACTAGTCCGGGGAATTTTTTTTATATCACCTCGTATGTACACACACACACACACACACACACACACACATAGGCGCGCAGGTATGGTTGTGTGGTAAGAAACTTGCCGGTTTGAGACCCTCTGCGTGGCATTTGGGCAGGTGTCTTCTGCTATAGCCTCGGGCTGACCAAAGACTTGTGAGTGGATTTCGTAGATGGAAATTTAAAGAAACACGTCGTATATATATATATATATATATATATATATATAGTTATCCGTAATAATGAAGGGTGAAATTAATTAATTTGGAAAAATTATCAATTACACCAAGTAGTCTTCGGCATGTAAAAGCCTCATTCGAGGAAAATTTAAGTAATACTAAGCAATAAGGGTTTAGCAACGAGTTGCCTTACCACATACCGAATTTAGAAATAGCAGTCAAAGGTTATAGCTATTTCTTCTACTAAAAAGGGAGATCTCAGTAAAAACAGCATTTTTTTTACTGAGATCTCCCTTTTTAGTAGAAGAAATAGCTATAACCCTTTGACTGCTATTTCTAAATTCGGTATGTGGTAAGGCAACTCGTTGCTAAACCCTTATTGCTTAGTATATATATATATATATATATATATATATATGTATGTATGTATGTATATATATATATATGTATGTATGTGTATATAATATATATATATATAATATATATATATATTATACATATATATATATTATATATATATATTAAGTGCGTATGTATTTGTGTATTTGTGTTTGTCCCACCACCTCCGATTCACAAACGACGTTTGCGTGTTTACGTCCTCGTAAGTTAGCGCATCGACAAAAGGCACCGATAGAATTGAACTTGAGCTACAATTGAACTACAAAGAATAAGTCCTGAGGTCGAATTTTTCTACTGAAGGTGGTGCTACAGCATGACTCAGTCAAAGGACTGTAACAAGTAAAAAAACTTTATATATATATAAAAGACCCGAAATTTTGGGGAAAGGGTCCAGGCGATAAGATCGACCCAGTACGTAACTGGTACTTAATTTCTCGACCCAGAAGAGATGAAAGGCAAAGTCGATCTCGGCGGAATTTGAATTCAGAGCGCGAAGACAGACAAAATACCTATTTCTTTACTACCCACAAGGGGCTAAACACAGAGGACAAACAAGGACAGAGAAACGGATTAAGTCGATTATATCGACCCCAGTGCGTAACTGGTATTTATTTAATCAACCCCGGAAGGATGAAAGGCAAAGTCGACTTCGGCGGAATTTGAACTCAGAACGTAACGGCAGACGAAATACGGCTACGCATTTCACCCGGCGTGCTGTCGTTTCTGCCAGCTCGACTTATAAATTTATGTGTGTGTGTGTGTGTATGCTTGTGTGTGTGTGTGTGTGTGTGCGTGTGCATGTGTGTGTGTGTGTGTGTATGTGTATGAAACGTTCATACAGAACATAAGTGCAAGTATGTAATTCTTATGTCTATGCACACTCAAACTCTGGTCACGATGTTATATCTTGGTTGTCACATTTGACATTATGCTAATACTCTATATCAACACATTACTTCATTTATCTTATGAATCGTGACGAGCCAAATGTGGGAGACATGCCTAACATATAGAAAGTATCGTTTAGTCGTTGGTACTTATGGCGAAATATCAGTAATTTGTGTTTATTATTTCATAATATTTCTTAAATGTATAACCATTGGTTGATGGCTCAGGTAAAATTTATTTTTCCATTTTGCAAATACAAATTATCATTATGACTTGTGATTTTTAAAGTTAGTTAAAATGATTTCTTTACAATGAAGGAGCATTTCTCGCAAGATTAGGTGTTCTATTTATGACGTCATAAACTGCTAGGCTATATGTGTAATAGTCATTATACTTTAAACCATGCAGGTTCTAGCTGAAGGATTTAAGCATTGATGGACTTTGTGAAATTTGTGTCAAGAATTCAGGTACATTTAAAGTGTAGAATGAAAGGAAGCTTGCAGGCTCTGCTGGATGTACAAAGTGAGTGTAAATGTACGGAAACAATGTGATGAGAGAAAAAATAATTGGCATAAGAGTCATTAGAAGTGCGCAAGAGAGAGGACTGAGCTGGTGAAGTCATAGAATACAGATGAGAAAAACAGCTGCACAAAGACGTAGCAACCGCCTTATTTGGATGAAACATGTCTGTGAAATAGTGAAGCCCGGCCTCAGCATGTTAAACCCTGCGGAGATGAGAGATGAATGGTGATGTGTTGCATTTGAGAAGACCCAACCATCTCAGCAAGAATGAGATTCGGTTAAGCTGAACTCAATAATTCCTCTTCTAACGATCATGTTCGCGTCAATTTTGAAACTGTGATACTACTCACTCAGGTGCTGTAACTAATCTCATTTATCCTTTATCCTGCATATTGTGTCCCTAATACAGTCCGTCATGATTGACTCCTCCCCTTCTATTTACATCACCTTACCTCACCAAACTGATATTCATGTAACCCTACCTCTAATCATCTGTCAAACTCTTTTTACACTCTAGCGAAGTTACCTAAATCCCACTCATCCACCTTTTTCTGTTCATTTATCTGTATTCTCTCTCAGAACTATTTTGTTCATTGAAGGTATGCCCTCACAATCTCTCTTTCCCTATCTCTATCCACCTTTCTCTCCTCTTTCTCACGCCCTCTCCCTTTCTCTCTCTCTCTCTTTCAGCTAGTGAAGCCATCTATTCAACCTCTTCAGCAAGATACTTGTTCCTCTCTCTCTATTATACATTCATATCCCTCAATAATGTACACCCACACAATTGAGCGTTCTCTAATGCTGGTGTCACAACAAAAGCGCCTAGTAAACATTGTAAAGCGGTTGACGTTAAGAAGGGCAGCCTACTCTAGAAATCATGCCAAAGCAGATAGCAGAGCTAGGCGTAGCCCTCTGTCATCCTTGGGACCCATCGAAGTATTCACTGCATGAAAGCATGGGACAAGGACGTCAGATGATGATGAAGAGCAAAGGATATTGTAGCCTATCTATCATTTCATTTCTATATTGTTTCTGTCTGTCTATCTGTTCTATTTTTTAATTATTATAAATCTTCCACTGAGGAGGGAACCGGTTTCCAACAAAGATACTGTTCCACTCAAAAATTGCAGTTACAATGTACGAATTAGTCGGTCGATTTCTCTTTTCAGAATCCCAGTTTATTCAGATTCTCCTTTAAGCCTTTACTACCAAAACCTTGTGCCCGAATTATCATTGGTATGAATATGAATTCACAATCTGGATAAAGAAGCTGGAGGTTTCGAAACAGCTGTCCATAGATATCTTCTTTTTCTTTTATTTTGAAAGCGATATCTACATCTGCAGGGCGGCTGACCTCTGTGATGGTACATACATTTGCCCCCCTGTCCCAATCGACAATATCCGGCCATTTAAGCCTAATTTGACAGGAGTGTTGATGGGAATATTCAACCAGTATTCCTTGAGTTGCTGCTTATGAATGGATTCCATAACAGGGAGATTTTCTAAGATTATTTCATGACATGTCTTATTTTGCGGATGGCATTGTAAATAGTTTTAGTAACAACGTAGAGCCGCATTGGGAGGTAGTAACGTGACGACATTTTAGGACAGCAGCTAATCACAGAAACATGACGTAACCTACATGTGCGGCCGCACCTTGGGGTTAAAAGAGCGTCACTGTCTCTATTGTTCACCAGGTACGTTGTGCCAATCTCCTTTTCCTGGATTGCAAACGATAGCCTTCAAAGTGTGATGTGATGTACTAGTCTTGTGTTCAAGAAAGGCTGCACTTGATGTCAGTTCTACTGATTTCAAGTTTCCGGCAGCATATCCATGCATAGACTTCTTTTTGTGTATGCTGAGTGCTTTCCATCCAGGCCTTCTTTTAGGTGAGAGAGCCCATCAGTTTTTGAGCTGTATAGGAGATCATCAGGGAAAGTGTGTTTCTTGAGGAGTTCACTGCCAACTCGTACAATGATCCTCACTTAACTTTTCAGCACTGCATTTACACATTTATTTTTACTGCTGTTGTTCAACAGGTGTTGCCTGAGTGTGATACCAAACGGCATTCATTCGAAGTCCGTCTGCTCTGATCTCAGGCCTCTACTACCTTCATTTCTTCTTAGGTAGAGCGTGTAAACATCACTGTTTCTGTGGAGCTACCCACTTGTTGTCAGGATTTTGCGGGTTTTGATATCTATGGAGCGGATTTCCTCTACAGACCAATCAAGTATCCCAAATGTTGGGATCAGCTCTGCATTGTGGGATAATGCTTTGTTATATGAGGAGAGTGTAATATTCTCGGGCCACTCTATCTTTATTCACAGTGCCTTCATATGATACATTTTCGTTTTTGTGCGGAATTGGGGAGACAGAGGACCGTTGATGCACAGGTTTTGGGTTTGGGGACTGACTTTCCTCGTTTTAAAACCAAATATGAACATTTCTTTCGGCCAAATTCCATGTCTATAACAGCTGAAAATGTTATTAATTCCATTTGTTTTTTGGTATTGTTAACACTTTTAGCATAAATTTTGAGCTTGTCTACAAAGTAATTATGAGTTACATTGATATTTCTGGCAGTTGAAGGTCCTGGCATGTAACCATTTGTTTTCTGCAGTAGGAACAATAATGGATTCAGTGCCATATTGAAAGTGAATACAGAAAAACCATCTCCCTGAAATATTCCTTTTAAGATGCCTGCACTATCTGGAACAATTATTCTGTTCTCAGTTGGAAAGAAGGATGAGAACTATTTTCCATGTCTTTGTGAGTCTCTCTATAGCAAAAATTAGGGTGGTAAGTACTTTTGCTTGGTGCAAGCACTTCAATAGCCATGAATGAGGGATAGAGCCGATTGCCTTCTTACAGTCAAGCTATACTGTCACAAGACTTTCTACGCTTTTTTCGTACTTCAGACAGTACAGCTTTCTTTGTTAAAAGTTGTTCGCCACATCCCTACATCCCGTCCTTTCCGCCAGCCTGTTCATCAGTCACAATGTTGTTCGACTCAAGTTTTGTTCTTCAAGTTTTGTTTTCCATCTAGGTCGTTTCAGTTTAGTAATTTCGTTATTTTTTACTGTAGATTTCTCCTAGGTGTTCTTGAAGAGTAAAAGCGGCTGTGTATATATAAGATTATTTATATTCCAGTAATTAACTTCACGTGATTCCATGTTATCTACGGGGACATCGTTGATAACTTTAAACATTAGATCGGTCGGAGTTTTTCTGACTGTCGATCGGAATAGTCTGCTGCTCAACGAAAACTTCGAGAAAGTAGCAAAATGTTTTGCGAATTGTAACTTTAAAATGTTCTTGAGTTGGTCGTATTCCGCAGTCTTCGCTCTTGTGTCTGCCAAGGTTGGAGATACGCTCGAATTTAGCGATGGTTTGTTTACATTATTTTTAACGCCACTTATGGCAGATTTTGTCCCATTCTCAGTGTTTTGGGAGGATCAAGGTTCAGATGATGTTTTTTTTTTTTACAAAAGATGCTTGCTGTCGAAGTTATTTCGCTGCGAAGGCATTTAAGTTGGGATGAGCTTCACCCCAGTTTTGTTTTAATCGCTTCATGTATCCGATTGAAGGGTCATGTCCAGCTTTTTCATAGCAGCGAAGTAAATCTTAGTTTAGTTGCTGGGTACAAGTAAAATGAAAAGAGTCCTTACGTCTTCTTAAATTACTCACTGGTGAAATAATTGTATTTTCATTGGTGGTGTTAGTTTCATCTATAATCGTGTTAGCGAGATTCTACTTGGTGAAAATTTATATATTAAAATATGTGCAGCATGACGCTACGTTGGTGAGTAAAAGATGTTTATCTTATTAATTATTGGAGAAATAGTCCAGTAAGCGATTTAATTCGGAGAAGTCGGCATATTTCTAAAAGAAGGCGTTCAAAACAGACATTATGAATGGTCTTCTACACCTGCACGTCCGGTGCTGACAGCGCCATTATGTATGTTTGTATGTATGTATGCGCGTGTGTGTATGTATGTGTGTATGTGTGTATGTATGCGTGTGTGTATGTATGTACATATGCATGTGTGTATCTATGTATGTATGTATGTATGTATGTATGTATGCATGTATGCATGTGTGTATGTATGTATGTATGCATGTATTCATGTGTGTATGTATGTATGTATTTATGTATGTATGCCTCTTCTATTTTTTAATTATTATAAGTCTTCCACTGAGGAGAGAAACGGTTTCCAACAGAGATACAAGGCTCCATCTTTGGGATGTAGACAACACATACAAATTCACATTTGTATTTATGTCAATGTTCAGTATTATAACCTAGATTCAAGACTCCTTCATTGTAATTTCAACATCAACAGCAGGGTAGTTTTGTACGTATGTATGTACGTATGGTATGTATGTATGTATGTATGTATGTATGTATGTATGTATGAATGTATGTATGTGTGTATATATGTATGTATATATGAACGTCCTTTCGTAGCTACGTACGTATATTTCTATGTATGAATATATGTATATGAATATTTATATGTGCGTGAGTGTTTGTTTGCGTGTTTGTGTGTGTGCGTGTGTGTATGTGAGTGTGTGTTTGTGCAGATATGTACATGCATGAATTCATATATAAACACACAAGCATTCATATACAATCAGTGATGTTATGATATATCATAAAAACACAGTTTGTTATAGAAATATACTATATGCTGATGGACTTCGATAGTAGACTATTTGTTTTATGATGGTCTACTTAACACATATTGTATCACATTCTCATAGAAAGATTTCTGTATTTAAATTATTATAGATGAGATGTTCCATATTAATGAGACCAGTTTATAAAGTGAATAAAGGTGATTTTACTTATTCCGATTTCTCTTTCTTCACGAACATTCATCAAAAATTGAAGGAAAGGGATCTTTTCACTTTGACCGGCAGATTTTTAAAATAATTTCTTTGTAACTAAACACTTAAAACTTCGTATACTGGTAGTGTGTTACAGAAAACATCTTTTTCTCTTGGTTTCTTGAGAAAATTCGGTAGTTTGTAAGCTATTTGATCTTTAATTTCTTGCATTTCGGCAATTTCAACCAATCAATGACGTATATTGAGGTGAATCCAATTTCTGTCGTATTTTGTCACAAACATTTTCTGGGGGTGTCATATGTTGAGGAAGACAAATTGTGCTGCAGTGTATTTATACGTTGTATCCCTCAATTGGGAAGGGGCCATTTATTTATACCTGCTAGCATATATATATATAATTCATATATGTATGTATATATATATATATATATATATATATATATATATATATATATATATATATATTATATATATATATATATTCATATATGTATGTATATATATATATATATATATATATATATATATATATATATATATATATATATATATATGTGTGTGTGTGTGTGTGGTGTGTGTGTATGTGTATGTATGTATATATATTATGTATATATATTGTATGTATATATATATATATATATATATGTATGTATGTATATATTTATATATACATATATGCAAGCAGGTATAAATAAATAGGTATATATTATAATATATATGTATATATATATATCCATAAGTATGAATGTATATATGTATGTAAATGTATAACTACACGTTTGTGTTGTGTTGTGTGTATATACAAGCACACACGCATAAACTGTATAAGTACATAACTTCATACCTACATTCACAAAACAGAGACGTGTGCAGGGGAAGTGTGTGTGTGCTCCTGAAATGAAAGGATTATTACGTACCTTCTTTTAGATTTGAGACAATGTTAAATAAGCCTGGGCCTGTTGAGGAAAAGTAATTGTGTTGCAGTGTATCTATATGTTGTATCCCTGATTTGAGAAGGAGGCGTATATATACATAACAATTATATATATATACACACACACATGCATACATACATACATACATACATACATACATACATACATACATACATACATACATACATATATACATACATACATACATACATACATACAGCAGAAAGTTTTCATATTTTACACTTTTGTGAACAAAGTTTGGAAGAGTTAAATGTGTTTCTCATTTCACAGACAAGATGTAAAAATTCGACTGAATACAACAGAGAATTTGGGAAGTTTCCCATTATAAGACGAAAGCACTATCTTTAGGTTTCCTCAATCTCAATTTACAGGTAATTATTTCACCTGCATACATTCTCTCACTAATATACATATTTGTATAGTATTGGTATGTATTAGTTACCGAAGCACTCATTCTGAACATGCTTTTTTGAATTGTGAAATAAAATGTTTCATTTTTTATCAGAGAAATTGCTATTCCAACTTCACAGAGGTAGAGCAGAAAATTATTTATTCGTTCGACATATCAGCTACGATAACAGGTTGTAAGGGAGTTGTCTGCAATGAAATTATATTTGCCCAACCTTCGATAATAGACTATTTGTTTCATGATGTTCTACTTAACACATATTGTATCACATTCTCATAGAAAGATTTCTGTATTTAAACTATTATAGATGAGATGTTCCATATTAATGAGAGCAGTTCATAAAGTGAATAAAAGTGATTTCTCTTATTCAGATTTTTATTTCTTCAACAAAAGTCATCAAAAATTGAAGGACATCAAAATCAATGTAACTTGGATTGCTCTAGTTTCAAACTTATAATTGTAAAAGATTCTACTTACCGTGTCTGTCGACAGAACCACGAAAAACATTTTGTATGTCTTCTTATTTTCTGTAGAATTATTAATTTAAAAAAAATCCCTCTACAACATTCAATGCTAATAAACTGTAATTTTCCACTGAATTTCTTTATGAATTTTCAATGTCAGCAGTGGAACAAATATGTTGACCTGTTTTGTCTTGTCGAGGTTTGTAGCAGACGATATTAAGATTGTGGAATACGCATGCGTCAAGCGATTCTATTTCTGACGTAATGTTGCCATTGACAACGGTTCGCTTACTTTAAGCTGGGTTTGTGAGAAATATTGAACTTAATACAAAAACGTGTTATCCAAGGGCGGCTACTCGTCTTGGATTTTCACACGGATAATTTTCAGTTGTTGCCGATTATACAGAATGTTTTGTTATGACGATGGGAATATTTGTTGCAGAAATAAGGTTTGTTTATTTTGATATATTTAGATTTAGAAGCGAATCTAAATTTTGTTGTCG
>NW_021835158.1:32500-42500 GCF_006345805.1 Octopus sinensis | reverse complement strand
GTCTACCTCGAGTTTGGACAAATACTACCCCCGAGATTCTGCTAGTTATCAAACATGCAGCCTGGATTCTTTGTGGAGGCACATGGCCTGGTGGTTAGAGCAGCGGACTCGCGGTCGAGGGATCGCGGGTTCGAATCTTAGACCGGACGATGTGTGTGTTTATGAGCGAAGCACCTAAGCTCCACCCGGCTCCGGCAGAAGGTAATGGCGAAACTTCTGCTGACTCTTTCGCCACAACTTTCTCTCACTCTTTCCTCCTGCATCTTGCAGCTCACCTGTAGTATATATGAAAAACTAATTTGCAATAAGGAACATGTTTTAGATAAATGCCACAAGAAGTAACTTTTAATAAAAAATAACAAAAGATAGAAAATAAAGCGGAAATCCGAAATATTGAAGCACAGGGGTACCTATTTAGAGATATGTAGACTGAGCAGTTGAGATTTAAACGTCTTGGTTCAGGACACTGTACAGTGTGGTACCTACACACAGCTTGGTGGCCTGGACTGTTGACATTTGTCACGGTTATGGCAACCGTGCAGTGAGATACACCACATTGTGATACTATTTTTACAGCTAAGTAGACTGGAATGCTGACAATTAAATGTCTTGCTCATGGAAACACTACAGTGAACTATACAACATTGCGGTATCTACTTATGGCTAGGTAGACTGTGTTATTGACAAGAAACGACACCTTGTAACTACCATGATACGAACTATCTATATTCACAGCTATTCGTCCATCTTTATTTTCGCATTTTAATTGCGGAGATAACCTTAAATAAAAACAGATAATATGGAAATTAAAAGAGCCTTCTTAAAGTTGCCAATTTATAAGAAGATGTTAAGAATCTTTCATTGATAAATCGAGACAAATGCTTCATAAATTTCGAATTCTTTGAAGAATATGAAGACCGTTAAAGTTCCGCTCTTTAATAGCCGACAGAACAACAGTCAGCGATGATGACTAAGCGAAAATTTCATAGGTCACGTGAGAGATCAACTTTAATGACTTCTTCTCTGAAGAACGATCGTTCAACTTGATTTAATTATTAAGTTTTCGTGACGGAATATCAAATATTCCGACAAAACCACCAAATTAATCCCACGGTAACACGTTTCAAGGAATTAGGCTATTGTTATCTCATCGCTTATTGCTTTGTTGGTTAACTGTTGAGGTATGAAATGATCTAATTTTGAAGCGGTGTGGCTGTCGTCTGCCACTGTATCAGTAACAGTTAGAGCCACTAGAGGTCGCTTCAATATTCCAACCATAAAGAGGATTAACATCAAATCATAGACATTCTTCCGGTGACCTTTATGGAGGAAGAATTAGAAAAATGATGCAGCACACACACACACACACGCATGTACATACACACCTCATTTACGCACGCGCGCGCGCACACACACACAAATGAAATAATTGATTGCTTACATTGGCACAAGGACAGACATATTAAACAGAAAATCCACAGTTTATTAAATCAATACCAGTAAATGACTGGAGTATATTTTATCGATCTCCTTTACAGACTGTCAGAAATGAAATAGAATTTGTAAAATGGGGCGGAATTTTAAATTTAAATAACGTGACGTTTAATTTTGTATTTTAATGATTTCGACACAAACGCACACACACCACCACCACCACCACCACCATCCCATCACTGCCGCCTCCCCGCCTCTCCGCCGCCTCCTCGCCACCGCTTTTACATTTACACCACCTCCATCACCATAACAATAATGATGATGATGATGGTGATATTGGCGGTGGAGGTGGTAGTAGTGGTGACGGTAGTGGTGACAGTGATGATGGTGGTGATGGTGATAATGGTGATAGTAGTGGCTATGATGGAGATGGTGATGATAAGGAGGATGAGGATGAGGGCGATGGTGGAGGTGATGATGCTGATAATGAGGAGGAGGAGGTCAATGATAATGGTACTAGTGGCATTGATGATGAGGTGGAAGATGAAAATGGTGGTAATGGTAGTGGTGATGGTGGTGGTGATGACAATGATGACGATTAGGAATGTGGTTCTGATGATGATGCTGGTGATGATAAAGATGATGAAGATGATAGCGACAACGACGGAGATAATAATGATAACGATGATGCTGATGGAGATGTTAATGATGATAACAATGATGATGGTGGCGGTGGTGGTGGTAATGGTGGTGGTGGTGTGTATGGCAATGACTACAATGTGTACAACAACAAGGATAAGTTTCAATACTCTTTTACTCTTTTACTTGTCGAGAAAATCGACCCCAGGACTTATTCTTTGTAAGCCTAGTACTTATTCTATCGGTCTCTCTTGTCAAACTGCTAAGTTACGGGGACATAAACACTCCAGCATCGGTTGTCAAGCGATGTTGCGGGACAAACACAGACATACAAATGTATACACACACACATACATACATACATACATACATATATATATATATATATATATATATATATATATATATATATATATATATATATATATATATATATATATATATACATATACATATATACGAAGGGCTTCTTTCAGTTTCCGTCTACCAAATCCACTCACAGGCTTTGGTTGACCCGAGGCTATAGAAGACACTTGCCCAAGGTGCCATACAGTGGGACTGAACCCGGAACCATGTGGTTTGTAAGCAAGCTACTTACCACACAGCCACTCCTAATAATTAACAAAGTAATTAACAAAAAAAATAATAATGTCGATAGAAATCTACAGAGAAATCTTTGACCAGACCAACACCATCACAACTACTATAACCAACATCAAAATTGCCACTAATACACCAAAAACAACACCAGCAGAATCACCAGCACCAATAGTACCACTAGCATCACCACCACCACCGTCACCGTCACCATCACCACCACCATCACCATCAGCACCACCACTACCACCATCACCACCACCTCCACCACCACCATCGCCAACACCACAGGACACCACAATAATCTCTACTGCGACCACCACCGACTCCATCACTCAGCTCTTTCCGTTTTTGAGGTCAAATTCTGTCTAGGTTAACTTTGGCTCTCACTTTTCCCGGGGTCATGATGGTAATACTTAGTACAGTGGTCGATGGCATCGATGAACCCCGTCCCCTCCCCTCAAAAATTTTCATCTGTAATATTTCTTTTTTGGGGGGCTTTTGAAGGGTGGGAGAAAGAAATTAGGGTTTATCAGTGTGAGAGAGCCACTGACCTAGATACGGCTATATATATATATGTGTGTGTGTGTGAGTGAATGTATATGTATATAGATATATGTGCGCGCGTGTGTGTGTATATATATATATAATATATATATATATATAATATATATATATATATATATATGTATGTATGTATGTATGTATGTATGTATCTATATATACGCTAAAACATTCATACATACACACAAACACACACCCGCACGTGCACACACACATATATCCGGTATACGCAATTGAGGAAGTATTAAATTAAAACAGTCATCCATGTATCATACTTTATCTATACACTTTGTCAATAGGTCAGTTACTGCGGTATTTCTCCTGATATAACATCTCTTATGGATGAGCTGTGTAAAAAAAAACACACACACTCACACAATAGATATCAGGGGGAGATGAAATTTCGCCCCAGCCTATCGACAGGGAATATGTAGTAGGTATATGATATATGGATGGCCATTTTAATTCAATACAGCCTCAATTGCGTTTACCGGAATATTATTCAGCCGAGTGGCTATTCCACTCATCAGTGAATGATTTGTCCCAGTTTTCCTATACTAGAGGCGACGAATTCTTGTCTATAGGCGTAGGAGTGGCTGTGTGGTAAGTAGCTTGCTTAACAATCACTTGGTTCTGGGTTCAGTCCCACTGCGTGGCACCTTGGGCAGTTGTCTCGAAACGTTAAATCCTCCTTCTTTCTTTCCTTTCCTGAGTGTCCAATAACACTATACTTGTTCCACGTCCTCGCGTTGTTGTGTTTTCTCTTTGTGTTTTCATGTTTGGATTAACTTTACATACATACATAGGCGCAGGAGTGGCTGTGTGGTAAGTAGCTTGCCTACCAACCACATGGTTCTGGGTTCAGTCCCACTGCGTGGCATCTTGGGCAAGTGTCTTCTACTATAGCCTCGGGTCGACCAATGCCTTGTGAGTGGATTTGGTAGACGGAAACTGAAAGAAGCCTGTCGTATATATGTATATATGTGTATGTATGTGTGTGTATATGTTTGTGTGTCTGTGTTTGTCCCTCTAGCATTGCTTGACAACCGATGCTGGTGTGTTTACGTCCCCGTTACTTAGCGGTTCGGCAAAAAAGACCGATAGAATAAGTACTGGGCTTACAAAGAATAAGTCCCGGGGTCGATTCGCTCGACTAAAGGCGGTGCTCCAGCATGGCCGCAGTCAAATGGCTGAAACAAGTAAAAGAGAAAGAGTAAAAGATTATACATACATACATACATACACACATACATACATACATACATACATTCACATACATACATACATACATACATACATACATACATACATACATACATACATACATACATACAAAAGGTAGGCAAGTGACATGTGGTAAGAGCATCTGGTAGATTGTTTTGCTGTAATTGTTCGTTCTCTGCTCTCTGAGTCGAAATCCTGTCGAGTCCAACATGGCGTTTCATCCTTTCGAGGTCGAGAAATAAATACCAGTGTACTTAACTTTCTCTAACTCTTTCTTTCTGCATTCCTTTTTGTTTTTTTTCTCCCTCTGGAAGAAATCCTGGAAAGGAATTTTCTCCACCAGGTCTAGAAGTGCCCAAGATACACTATATGCTGCGACTGTGACTCTACGATTCCACCCGCGCACACGCGCACACACACACACACGCACACATGTTAATATCGAACAAAGAGAATGAATGATCAACACCGTATTGGTGGATAAAGATTCTTTATTTTTGTATTTGTGTATTAATGTTTTAATACGCAAATAAAGTATACTATCACTATGACACGGCAACGCCGGGTCATAGTGCTAGCGCACACATACACGCAAGTACTGTCCAAATCTCCGACCAATCAGATACAGGTAGCTGGCATTCAATTGGCGTATCAAGTTTCGTGCATTTTGATTGGGTTTTGGATAGAAAATTCACAAAAAAGTAACTTCTATTGATTTTTAATGGCTTTGCGGGGTGACTGGGGAAATGTAAAGATGTGCACGACCACCCTTGGACGGTTTTGAATGACCATAGAAAGTGTTAGCCCTCTAACTGAAAAATTGTGGATTTGTATAAAGGATACACACACGCACACACTGACAATTTGCCGTTTATATATAGAGAGAGATGTGTGTGTGCGCGCACGTGTACACTAGTATATATTTGAAAAACTGAAGAAGGAATGAATATTTACATGATTATTAATGCGTCTCTTGGTAGATCTAATAAATATTGTGCTAGTCGCTATGGTTTACGTCATAGGGGAATAATGTTTTTCTTTAACGACGACAGTGTTCAACACACTTGGTTCATTGGCGCACAGTATTCTGGAACACTGGTGTTTCGACGCATTGTGTCTCGTTATCCAGAGGTATCTGAACCCGCGACCTTAGACCAAGCCTCTTGCCTTGTATATAATTTTAGCGAACAAGTTGTTTGCCGATCTCACTCTTTACTCTTTTACTCTTTTACTTCTTTGAGTCATTTGACTGCGGCCATGCTAGAGCACCGCCTTTAGTCGAGCAAATCGACCCCGAGACTTATACTTTGTAAGCTTAGTACTTATTCTATCAGTCTCTTTTGCCGAACCGCTAAGTTACGGCAACATAAATACACCAGCATCGGTTGTCAAGCAATGCTAGGGGGACAAACACATACACACAAACATACACACACATACACACCACACACACACACACACATATATATATATATATATACATATATACGACGGGCTTCTTTTAGTTTCCGCCTACCAAATCCACTCATAAGGCTTTGGTCGGCCCGAGGCTATAATAGAAGACACTTGCCCAAGATGCCACGCATACATATATGTATATATATATATATATATAAAAAAATTTTTCAGAATGAAATAAAAACCATGGCTGTGAGGATTTTAAAACATTTATAAATAGGTCTCACAGCTGTTTCCAGGATATTTATTATATCACTTCATCGGAGACGATGTATATGTATACCATTCTGCCTAACTAATTGATCTGCAAATGCAATATCCCTACATACCTCACGTCTATTTTCATTCATCCACTTCACTCTCCATTTCGTATCTTGTCTAAATTAACTATTGCTTAACCATTTTCTCACACCATCTCCGATGAAGAGATATAATAAATATCCTGGAAACAGCTGTAAGACCTTCTATTTATAAAAGTTCTAAAATCTTCACAGCCTTGGTTTTTTTTATCACATTCTGAAAAATTGTTTTTATATATACACATGCTGATATATGACCCGCGTTGGAACCCTTATTCTCATAATCCCCGAACCTGGAGCTTAACTATGGTCTATCCATAGCACTTACTCAGCATTACCTGACACCTTTGTGTCTTATTGACACCATTAACCTCTCATAACCTCTCTCTCTCTCTCTGTATATATATATATATATATATACTAAGTAATTAAGGGTTCGGCAACGATTTGCCTCACCACACACTGAATTTAGAAATAGCAGTCAAAAAGTTTTGGCTATTCTTTCTACTTAAAAGGGAGATCCCAGTAAAACCAAAGCACTTAAAAAGAAACGACGCAGGTGAAAGAGAAAGAAATGACGAAAATCATTCTATATTAAGTTACCTACGGACGCACGTTTCGGAATTAAGTCATTGTAGAACATAAAAAATAAATAATTATGTCTTACCTGACTATTTTCCTCCTCAGCGTAGGATTCTTCAATTATAAATAATTGCGTCTCAATTATTAATAATTGTGTATTAAATTTGAAGGCACTAGAAGACATCACTTCAATTCGTGGTATCAGAGAGAGCGTAAGTCCTGCCAGTACCGCCAAATTCAAAGGGTGAATGAAAGTAAGTCATCTTCCCCTGTCCACCAGCGTGTTGCCAAAATAAGATGCTACAGTTTTTTACTGGGAGGAAATACAATTATCAATAATAATAAAGGGTGAAATTAATTAATTTAGAAATAATCATTAATTTCGCCAAGTAGAGTTCGGCATGTAAAAGACCCATTCAAGGAAGGTTTAAGTAATACTAAGTAATTAAGAGTTCAGCAACGATTTGCCTCACCACACACCGAATTTAGAAATAGCAGTCAAAAAGTTTTGGCTATTCTTTCTACTTAAAAGGGAGATCCCAGTAAAACCAAAGTACTTAAAAAACAAACGACGCAGGTAAAAGAGAAAGAAATGACGAAAATCAATCTATATTAACTTACCTACGGAAGCACGTTTCGGAATTAAGTCATTGTAGAACATAAAAAATAAATAATTATGTCTTACCTGACTATTTTCCTCCTTAGCGTAGGATTCTTCAATTATAAATAATTGCGTCTCAATTATTAATAATTGTGTATTATATATATATATATATATATATATATATATATATATATATATATATATATGTGTGTGTGTGTGTGTGTGTGTGTGTGTGTGTGTATATATATATATATATGGTATATATATATATATTATATATATATATATGTGTATATATATAAACGGAACAAGAACGTAACGGACGACAATAAAAACATACGGACAGATGAACGATACAAAGATGGACAGGAAAACCAGGACAGAACGTTCGTGGCTTTCTATTCATCAGTCAAGCTTCCAATCGTCATTACAGTTTTGGCCTGTTACACTTCAGACTGTTCAAAACCGGTAGGCCTCAGAAATCTAAGCTAAAGGTATTAAAATTTTGGAAGAAAGCGAGCGAATATGTGCGACCACACGGACAAGAAAAAAGAACGAGAAAACGGAGAAAAGGTTAAACAATTACAAATACAAACAACAAGAATAACAACAGGTGTCTTTCGACTAAAAGTACAAGCTGGCGTGTGAAGATTGTAGCCTTAGGGCAATAGGAGACAGGAAGATAGGAGACAGGAAAATAAGATGTTGTGCGAGCGGCGGTCAGGCCAAGAAAGATCATGCTTGGACATATATATATATATGATTTTATCAAATATATGAGTGAGCATGCAGATATATGGCTGTATATATGTATATTTATTAGTGTGTACGTAGATAGATAGATAAACAGAAAGAGAGAGAGAGAGAGAGAGAGAGAGATACAATTGTATAATGTACAAATGTGTGTAAGCACGGACAATAGCACACACACAGACACATATACACATATACACACATATGTATTACACCTCATATATACGCAAACGTATATGTGTATAAATGTGAATGGTGGAGGTGGGATGAAATTGTTGAAATGTCTTCTAAACACAATAACAATGACAGGTTATAACAAAGATTGTAATATATTGGCTTGTTAGTATACCTGAGATACAGTTTCTTTATTCAGCAGCTGGACAACGAATAGACAAACGCGTACATCTCTCTGTCCATTTATCTATCTTTCTCTAAGTGCATATGTCCACGTGCGCGCGCGTGTGTAAGTAAGTGAGTGTGTGTGCGTGAGATAGTCTGTGAATATCTTAAAATCTTTTAGCTTTTATTTTGTTCGGTTATTGGACTGCAGCCATGCTAAGATCCCCCTTTGAAAGGTTTTAGTCTAACTAATCGACTAATTAATTTTTCAAGACTGATACATATTCTATCGTCTCTCTCTGCCGAGCTGCTAAGTTAAGTTAGAGGGACGTAACCAAACCAAGATCGGTTGTCAAATGATGGTGGAGTGACAAACACACCCAAAGACACACACACACACGCATGACAGGCTTCCGCACATTTTCCTCTACTTAATTCACTCACACGGTTGACCAGATACTTTAGTAGAAGGCCCCTGCTCAAGATATTGCGTAGTGCCACCACTTGGTTGCAAGATGAGGTCCTCCTCAACCATACAGTAGAATATGTGTGTATATGAATATATATGATGTGTGTGTGTGTGTGTGTATACATTAGTTTCAAATTTTGGCATAAGGCCATCGTGTTTGGGAGAGGAACTAAGTCGATTAAATGGACCCAAATGTTCAACTGGTACTTATTTTATTGACCCCAAACTGATGAAAACTAAAGTTGACCCCAAAGAAACTTAGGAATATATGTTATCAAATGTATTTTCACGACAGGTGAAAATCAGAGTAGACCGCCAACCTTGATATATTATGTGTGTGTGTGGAATGATTTTTACACCTCTTTTTCCATCAACACAACATTTTTCATGCTGCTGTTCATCTCATTCAGTATTTACACTAGATTCGCTTTATTAAATCGAATAATCGCGGGCCACGAGCTCTTCGTTGATAAAAGAGGAAAATACTTTTCATGTAAAGTGATTCCTGCAGCTTATTTCGTTTTTGTTTTTACATTAAGCCCATTCTTTTCCCATTGTTTGGTCTCACTTCTCTTACTGCCCACGTTTCTCTATGTTCTGATCCCTCCTCATCGTCGTAAGACGTTGATATAGAAATACTGCTGAGAACATCTGAGGAGGGGATCCCTTGACTTATTGATGTCTTGCCTTGTCTGCTCCTGGTGCTTGTGACACACAAAACGAGGTGATACATTGTAAGGTCATTGGCTTTGCAATATCAGAAGATAGTAGAGTGAATATGAAAATAACTGAAAAATAGAAAAAAATGTCAGATTCTAGCCGGAGGGACGAAAATAATTGTGGAAGAAAAACGTGAAAATTGTTGCTGTGGTAGTTGATGTACTTTGCTCAATAGCTAAACTGATATACATTCTGACAAACAGACAGACAGAGAGAAAGAGACATATAGATAGAAGTTAATTACACAGGTAATATACGTTAAAAATAACCCAGTACCCCAGCATGGCCGCAGTCTAATGACTGAAACAAGTAAAAGAT
>NW_021835158.1:25000-30000 GCF_006345805.1 Octopus sinensis | reverse complement strand
CTATACAGTGAATTTCTCTATACAACAAAATCTCTTACAACGGCTAATTTTTTCATGGCAAAAAAAGCATACTGTGAATTTTCCGTTTGCTTGTATTAGTTATTATTTTGCTTCCATCAGAAATTATTTCCATTCCACAACTTCTTACAGTAGTGTTACATGTTGTTAAACCTTTCAGTTCTTCCCGGTTTGAGTTTTAGAGTTTAAACAAGGGGACTGAATTTGGGTGATGCATATTGGTACCTTAGAGTTGATGTTGGTTTTAAACTGTTGTTTTGTTGTTCTTATTTTGTACTTTGGATAAAATTTGGATCAACACATGCATATACACGCACACTCATACATAAACATGCACAAAACACGCATATATAGGTAGAAACAGGCATTCATACACACATATATGCAATACAAGTGTCAAAGCCTCGTCTTTATTTTCTTAACGAGTCATCATTCCAGAGTCATGGTAAAAGTGTTGATGAGACCGTGACTTAAACGTTACCTTCTTGATGCCTATGAAGTAGCTGAGAGAAAGAGAGAAATAGTATAGTGAGAGATGATGAGGAGAAAGTGGAGAGTAGGAGAGCGAGGAGAGACGACCGCTGTATTGATGAAGAGCAAAGTTGACCTCAGCGGGGTTTAATCACAGTTTCCAAAGACAAAGAGCAAATATCACGTCATGCTCTAGCAATTCAACCAATGCGTGTTTTAGACCCCGATAACGACTTAAAATAGATTACAGTATCTCTTTGCATTTAATTAACTAAACGTTCATTTAATCAACTAGGATGCTTCGGGGAAAGGGCGAACGTTGTAATTAGTGACACAATTAATGTATTTCTGAATCTTTTATTACAGAGATAGAGCACATAGCTTCTAACAGGGCTGGCGAATAACTCAAAACTCTTTGTACGTACGTATGTGTGTGCATATGTGTTTGTGCATTTGTACATATGTATATGTGGGTTTGTGTGTGTGTATACACACACACATATATGTATGTATATAGATGTATGTGTATCTATATATATATGTATATATATGTATATATACATATATATGTATGTATAAATATATATATATATATGTGTGTGTGTGTATATATATTATATATATGTAAGTATATATATATTCATATATGTATATATATGTATATATATATATATATATATATATATATATATATATATATATATTATATATATATATATATATACATATGCGTGTGTGTATATTTTCGTATCTGTATGCATATGTGTAGATGCATATATGGATGTGTTTTATGTGTATGTATAGATGAAACATCTGCTGTTAGTTTTCAAACATTTAAAGAACTTTCTTATTGTACTTTTATCATATATGCCGTGATATTCACGCCAATATATCATTGCGACTGACGCACCAAAGTGTTTATAAATGCCTTTCAACGCTCATATGAGATATTTGGAGTGATTATGCGATGTCTCGTACCGTATGACCTGAATTAGCTTTCATTAGCATTTCAATTTAGTCATCGTAGACGACCGTAAGCCTGCTGAAACGTTCATGGTCCACGAGATCAAAATTTTCACTCCCGGACCTTGCGAACCACTGACAAACAGGTCACTCAGCTATGGTACCATCTCTATAAATTGCACATACCTTTTTTTGCTGTTTGTAAAGCAGTTTTTTCCTATCCGGAAATAAAAGTGTAACTCCCCTCTTTTCACTTTTAACTTCAAACAATAGAAATAAACTACCTACACAGTAATCGTATGGAAAGATGAGTCGCTTTTTTCCTTTCAGAAAATGTTTTATGCTACTGTCACCTGAGAAACGAAATCTCGTGTTTAAACGTCACCAATTGAAGAACGGCACGAACGTGTGTGTAAGTGTGCATGTGTGCGAATGTATGCGCGTGTGTGCGTGCGTGCGTGTGTGTGTGTGTGTGTGTGTGTGTGTGTGTGAGTATGTACGAGGTGTGTTCAAAAGGAATCCGACTTTATTTTTTCCCGCCCAAACAAGATCTGCGTGGGCAAAATCCGTTGAATTGGAGGTAACACCTCCCTTCCGGCGCATGCCTGACAACTTTCGCGCCAGTAGACTGCGCCACTTCCCGGCTGTTACGTCTAGATCGTAGACGTGTTCTGCGCGCTCATCGGATTTCTGTTTTCACGCATGATGACCGAACGCATAGAACAGAGACCATAAACCCATGATCCATAACCATCGATAATGATCTTCATGAAGCTTGGGTTGTGGTTTGTACAATCCAGCATATCCTGAGCAGTTTCCATGCGGAGTTGCTTCTGCTGCTCCGCCAGCACTTTATGGACGCATTTCGCCGACACTCTACATGAATAAATCCTCCGTTAAAATGGAATGTACTGATCCTGTGCTTATTACCATTTTGTGAGCAATTTCCTGGACTCTTACACGATGGTCTTCCATAACTATTCGTCGAACCTTCTGAATCGGTTCCTCGTTTCGGCTTGTGGATGGCCTGCCTAAGCATGTTTCGCTTTCTGTTTTTTATATAAATTTTCACCTGTCCTGCCCGCCAAATTTGGTTCTGGCGTTCGCCGAATTTTTCCTCTAGAGAACTTTCTTTGTAGTTTGATCGTTGATGATCTATTTCTAGCATACGGCCGACTACCTAGCAGCCTTGCCCTGCCAATATACACATATATTAGAATTTTCTCTGACTTCTCAGATTTTTTGTATGCTACACTACTGGTTTTAAATTGATATTAAAATTAATATTAATTTATCTCCCTCATTATTTAAATATATATATATATATGTATATATATATATATACGACGGGCTTCTTTCAGTTTCCGTCTACCAAATCCACTCACAAGGCATTGATCGGCTATAGTAGGAGCCACTTGCCTAAAGTGCCACACAGTGGGACTGAACCAGGAACTATGTGGCTGGGAATCAAGCTTCTTACCAGATATGTATATATATATATATATATATATATATAAAGTTAAGCAAAATTTCGTGATAAAATCTACAGACGGAGAATGAACATACTACCATAATGTTCTTAATGATGAAATTTACCTCTCTGTCTATATATCTACCCTCTTTGTAATGTTGGCAAATGAAATAAGTATAAGAATGTGCATTGTCCGTTTAATTGTAAAATTCTATATGTGGCCGAAGATTGCTCGACATTTTAAAATTGATGTAGTACTCACAGGGTTTAATAAAATGAAGTAGCATGAAACAATTTTACTACTCTACCTTGGATATCCTCGTTGCTTATTTTGATTATATATATATATATATACATACATACGTGTGTGTGTGTGCGTGCGTGTGTCAGTATGTGTGTGTTTGTACCTGCAACTATGCATACAAACATACATGCATACACATACATACATACATACATACATACATACATACATACATACATACATACATACATACACACAAACATGTAAGAAGAAACGGCGCTATGAGCTACATATTTTTAATCTGATTATTTGGCCGGATCTGGGTTTCTATGCGGTTCGAGAGGTTGTTTAGCTTCTATAAGTGGAAGGTGTGGGGTGGGGGCAATAGGAGGGAGTAGACCGTTGATACCAATGCCATAGTTGATTGCAATATTAGTGATGGTAGTAGTAGCTGTGGTAGTTGTGGTGGTGTTGATGATGATGGATGTAGTGGTGGTGGTGGAGGTGGTGGTGGTGATGTTGGTGGTGCGTTGGTGGTGGTGGTGGTGATGTTGGTGGTGCGTTGGTGGTGGTGGAGGTGGTGGTGGTGGTGGTGATGTTGGTGGTGCGTTGGTGGTTGTGGAGGTGGTGGTGGTGATGTTGGTGGTGGTGGTGTGGTGGTGGTGATGTGGTTGGTGGTTGGTGGTGGTGGTGGTGATGTTGGTGGTGGTGGAGGTGGTGGTGTGATGTTGGTGGTTGCGTTGGTGGTGGTGGTGGTGGTGGGTGGATTGGTGGTGCGTTGTGGGGTGGTGGTGATGTTGGTGGTGCGTTGGTGGTTGTGGAGGTGGTGGTGGTTGGTGGTGGTGTGGTGTGGTGGTGATGTTGGTGGTGCGTTGGTGGTGAGGTGGTGGTGGTGATGTTGTGATGCGTGGTGGTTGTGGATGTTGTGGTGGTGATGGTGGTGGTCGTTGGTGGTGGTGGTGGTGAGTGGTGGTGCGTGGTGGGTGGTGGTTGGGGTGGTGATGTTGGTGGTGGTGGGGAGTGGTGGGGGTGGTGATGTGGTGGTGCGTTGGTGGTGGTTGTGGTGATGTTGGTGGTGTGCGTTGGTGGTGGTGGAGGTGGTGGTGGTGATGTTGGTGTGGTGATGTGGTGGTTGCGGTGGTGGTGGTGGATGGTGATGTTGGTGGTGCGTTGGTGGTGGTGGTGATGTTGGTGGTGCGTTGGTGGTGGTGGTGGTGATGTTGGTGGTGCGTTGGTGGTTGTGGAGGTGGTGGTGATGTTGGTGGTGGTGGAGGTGGTGGTGGTGATGTTGGTGGTGCGTTGGTGGTTGTGGAGGTGGTGGTGGTGATGTTGGTGATGCGTTGGTGGTTGTGGAGGTGGTGGTGGTGATGTTGGTGGTGCGTTGGTGGTGGTGGTGGTGATGTTGGTGGTGCGTTGGTGGTGGTGGTGGTGGTGGTGATGTTGGTGGTGGTGGAGGTGGTGGTGGTAATGTTGGGTGGTGCGTTGTGGGTTGTGGAGTGGTGGGGGTGGTGATGTTGGTGAGCTTGGTGGTTGTGGAGGTGGTGGTGGTGATGTTGGTGGTGCGTTGGTGGTGGTGGTGGTGATGTTGGTGGTGCGTTGGTGGTGGTGGAGGTGGTGTGGTGGTGTGGTGGTGCGTTGGTGGTGGAGGTGGTGGTGGTGATGTTGGTGGTGGCGTTGGTGGTGGTGGTGGTGATGTTGGTGGTGCGTTGGTGGTGGTGGTGGTGATGTTGGTGGTGCGTTGGTGGTGGTGGAGGTGGTGGTGGTGATGTTGGTGGTGCGTTGGTGGTGGTGGTGGTGGTGGTGATGTTGGTGGTGCGTTGGTGGTGGTGGAGG
>NW_021835158.1:15000-20000 GCF_006345805.1 Octopus sinensis | reverse complement strand
TAAAAGAAGAAGAGAATATAGGCGCAGGTGCAGCTGTGTGGTAAGAAGCTTCTTTTCAAACCACATGGTTCCGGGTTCAAACCCACTGTGTAGCATCTTGGGCAAGTATCTTCTACTATAGCTTCGGGTCGACCAACGCCTTGTGGGTGGATTTGGTAGATGAGAACTGGAAGAAGCAAGTCTTATGTTTATATATAAATATATAGCAATAAGAAAATTGAGGGGATCAATAGGTGGTTCATCAACATATATACATACATTTGTATGTAATGTATATATAAATCCATGTATGTGTGTCTTTATGTCTGTGTTTGTCTCTCTAACCTCCCCATCCCATTGTTTGAGAACTGGTGTTGGTGTGTTTGCATCTCCGTAATACAGCAGTTCGGCAAAAGGGACCGATAGAATTGGTAAAAAATAATCAAGTCGCTGAGTCGATTTCTTCGTCTAAAAACCCTTCAGGCGGTGCTCCAGCATGGCCGCAGTGAGATGAGTGAAAGAAGTAAAACAATAAAAGAAAAGAAGATATATCTTTTACCTGTATAATAAAAGACCAAAAAAAAAAGGAAACAAAACGCATTAAAAGACACACTCCGTTGCCAACAACTTCTTCAGTTACCGCCTAAAAAATCTTCATAATAGATTTAATTGTGGTCGGAGTGCCACGTGAGTTTCTCCACCAGAAACTCATGTCTATTACACTTCAATTAATCCTTTGTTGATTTTAATTATCGCTCAAAAAACTTGGCCTGAGTTCGTGCCAGTTCTTGAAAGAAGATTTTTTTTTTCTTAACAGTTAATTAGCGATTCGTTAAAAAAGATTGCAATAGATGTCTGTTTGGAGATATTGACAGTAATATACTGAGGTAGTTTGACTTATTAATTAGTAATGACCTACATAGGTGTAGCAATCTGTGTGCGCGTGTGTGTGCGTGTGTGTGTGTGTGTGTGGTGTGTGTGTGTGTGTGTGCATGTGCGTACGTCCATTTGTGTGTCTGCATGGATATCTATGTTATTTGTGATTGTGTGTGTAAGTACGTGTGCATGTATGATTATATATACATACATGTGTATATGTATATTTATATATATCAAAATACATACACATATAATATATACATACATACATTAATACATACATACATACATACATACATACATACATACAATACATACAATACATACATACATACATGTACTCACATACACCCACACATATACACATATTGACTCAGGGATGTTGTAGACAAACCACTGTGATTAGTATCCGATGCTTTTGTTGTGCTTTCACTCGCCTTCCCCCCCCCCCCCCTCCTACCCCCATCCACACCTTTCCACTTCGTATTGTATTCAACATAACCGCAGTGAGACAGTCATTAACTATTCGTTAACTCTCACTAATTAGTCCCACTTAGAGACAAATAAGAACACACAACAGGACAACGAAATTGCACCATCTGTCTTTGATATATATCTTTACTTATCACAACAATTTCAATTGTTTAATCTTTGTTTTTTACTCTTTTACTCTTTTACTTGTTTCAGTCATTTGACTGCGGCCATGCTGGAGCACCGCCTTTAGTCGAATCAAATCGACCCCGGGACTTATTCTTTTGTAAGCCCAGTACTTATTCTATCGGTCTCTTTTGCCGAACCGCTAAGTGACGGGGATGTAAACACACCAGCATCGGCTGTCAAGCAATGCTAGGGGGACAAACACAGACACACAAACACACACACACATACATATATATATATATACGACAGGCTTCTTTCAGTTTCCGTCTACCAAATCCACTCACAAGGCATTGGTCGGCCCGGGGCTATAGCAGAAGACACTTGCCCAAGATGCCACGCAGTGGGACTGAACCCGGAACCATGTGGTTGGTTAGCAAGCTACTTACCACACAGCCACTCCTTTGTTTTTTTTTTTTCTAAATTTTTTTTCCCTTTCTTCTCAACCGCAAATACCTCCTACTTTCACTTTTATTTCTATCTGTTTTCATTCTCATCCCCGCATTTTTACGCACGTATGCATACATGCATGCGTGGAACGAGAGATAGATAGACTAATAAGTATATATATATATACATACATATACACATGCGCACACATATGTAAATATTTGTATTATTTTGTACGTGTTAAGCATCAAATATTACGGATGCATTTCTGTTTGTGTGTGTATAAATACATATGTACACTACGTACTCACACACACACGCATACACTCACACATATGTACATGTATGTGTATGTGTGTGTGTGTGTGTGTGTGTGTGTGTGTGTGTGTGCGTGTGTATTTGTGAGAAACGTGTATAATTTATATGTATTCACATATGTATATTACGCGTGTCTCTACTTCTCTTTAAAATACTCACACGTATACGCACACTCATTCTCTTTCACTCACCCTCTTATATACTCACATGCATGCATTCACATTCACACATATTCCCTCTCTTTCTCTCACTGTCTCTCTCCCCGTCTCTCTTTCTTTCTCTCTCTCTCTCTCTCACACACACACACAACCCCCAACAACCCATCCGGCGTTCTAATTTCAATGTCGAACTCACTCCACGTAAGTATGTTCCTAAGGCTCAATTTAACTATTGTTGTCATATTATCTCTCCATGGCCTGTTTATTTTCTAGACTTAATCTTCTCTAAATAGTTGGATCAATTCAACGCCTAATCTAACAACCACCTTCCTTCCGCCTTCTCTATCGTCTGCTTAAAATTTCCTCAATCTTACGATGTTTCCGCCATGTTTGCATTGTTTCGTTCCTGTAATGGTTTCTGCCTTCGTTTTGTCTTTTTTGTTTTCGCTCTCTTCTTTTGTACTGTTAATGTATAAGCATTGTGTTATGGTTTAATTTAATCATCAAAAACACCGTAGCTAGTCATTAAGGACTGTTGTTTATTAAGGACAGCTAAGTCCGTGACCCGCTTTTCATGCCCGGATGTGAAAACCAATTCACTTCAATGATAATGACTAAATGTTGTCTGAGAAAGGTATGAACGTCGCATCACACACACACACACACACATACACACACACAGACACACACACACATCATACACACACGTATCATAAAAGCATATACGTAGAACAGTGATTGAAATCACCACAGTCACTTCCACCACCACCTTGTTCTTGGGTACCTTTAGCAAGCATTTGGGCCAAGTCTACAGCATCAGATTAATTCCTCCCTTCCTTCAATCCGTTCCAATAGCCTTGGAAACTCTGAAAAAGAGTAAAAACTAGTGGGTGACGTCTTTCTCTCGTTGATTGAGGGGTCAAAATTACACACGTACACACTTACATATAGATACACACACCTACGAACACTACCTACCGCACACACTTCCCGTTTTTGATAAATATGAAATCTTGAAAAAGTCTACCATGGGAATAAACGATTGACATTAACAGAGAAGAGCTTCCAAAGAAATTGATTAAGCAATGCTGAATCAGTTCCATGAATATTTCAGCGAGTATTTCAGAGAATCGGATTCCTCGACCGAGGTTCAATGCTGAGTCGTACTCACTACACTTACGCCGTTGATGCTCTTAGTATAAGTATGAACGTCACTTTTTTTGTTTTCTGTCCTCGGAGTATGGAGCTTGATTGTGAATAGTCAGCATACAAAAATGCATGAACGCCACCTAATCCCATTTCTGTGCTCATCCATACATCTGGAATAGTGTATATGTATCAGAGATCAACTTGAAGAAGTAATATCAATTAATATCAATTATGGGCAATTAAAGAGACGCCCGTTATATATGTATGTGTGTGTTTGTTTGTGTGTGTGTATATACATCTATCTATCTATCTATCTATCTATCTATCTATCTATCTATCTATCTATCTATCTATCTATCTATCTATCTATCTATCTATCTATCTATCTATCTATCTATCTATCTATCTATCTATCTATCTATCTATCTATCTATCAATCTATCTATTTATCTATCTATCTGTATGTATGTATGTATGTATGTATGTATGTATGTATGTAAGCATGTATGTAGGTATATATATATATATATATACATATATATATCACCGTGATCACCGTGACCGACCAGGCTATCAGATGTTGCTACACATCGCTGGTCACAATGAGTTTCGCATTGTCTTAGCCTTCAAATGACGCCACCCCGCTTGGCTAAGCGAGCAGGCCAATATATATATATTGGTTGTCTTTCACGAATTCAAACCTGACAGCTGTCAAGATTTTATCATACCGGTAGCCATATTGTGAGCTATAATGTGAGCCATAATGTGAGCCTGATGTAAGTAGAGTTACGTTTCCTAACGAAAAACTTTTGTGCTAGCATCTACCTTAGACAACGTCAAGAACTATCATACATACATACATACATACATACATACATACATACATACATACATACATACATACTCTTCTTCACCCAACTTGAAAAACATTTCCCTAAATCCAACGCCTTTAGAAAAATCTTTTACTCTCAATCTATAAAATTGTCTTACTTCGCGACCACCACCAAATTTCTGGAATAATCTGACATCTTAACAAGAAACATAGAAACCCACAACTAACTAATATTCACCCTATAAACCCAGAACATCAATAAAGCCCCTTGCCAACACTAACCCTCAGACCACCAACTATAATTCCATTATTAACTCCCGGTCCTTAAACCTACCTCACGACCTAACTATACCTCAGAGCTGGCAGACACGTTAGCGCGCCGGGCGAAGTGCTTAGAGGTATTTCGTCTGTCGTTACGTTCTGAGTTCAAATTCCGCCGAGGTCAACTTTGCCTTTCATCCTTTCTGGGTCGATAAATAAAGTACCAGTTTCGCACTGGGGTCGATATAATCGACTCAATCCCTTCGTCTGTCCTTGTCTGTCCCCTCTTCTGGGCAGTAAAGAAATATATACCAGAAATAAAGAACGACATAGACGGTATAATCAAACATGAAAACTATCAAAATATACAACCTCCT
>NW_021835158.1:5000-10000 GCF_006345805.1 Octopus sinensis | reverse complement strand
AACTCTCTGTTTTTGATTTCTGGGTTCATAGGACTATGCTGAAGGTGGCTTCGGTCATTCATACGTGCCATTCTTGCTAATTCACCCATCTTTTTTTAAAACATTCGCTAGACAAAACTTGCCGCTCTACTCTCACTTTCCTTTCAAGTGGTACTTGAAGAAGTTGATGAGAGATTGACCAGAGAGGAAAGTGTTTGTCTCCAATCCTTTCAGACGCGTCCACCAGATACATTCTTTCGCCATAGCCACAGGATGATGAAAATAGCTCTTCCTTCCCGTTTGAAGGAAGGAGGCGTGACAATATTGACGATAGACTCAGCTGATAAACCGACTCGTCCCACACGTGACAGCAGTTGTTCGACATAAGCCCACAGGTCGGAAATTGTTGGACACTGAACGAGTGCGTGCAGAACGGTTTCGTCGTTCTGACCGCATCTCGGGCAGGTCGGCCCCGTGTTTCTCGAGCCGTGTCTGTAGAGCTTATCCCGAAGGGTAGCGCTTCTCGGTAGCACTGCCAGGCCAGGGATCTCTGGAAGTTGTCATGGGCCTGGCCCGAAAGTCGTCCCGAACAGGCGGGTCAGGTACTCCTCGTCGACGTCCAGGTTCGCCCCGAGCTCGTCGTCGTACCTCCCCCCCACTAAACCCCTATAGAATGCTTTGGTTGTGTTGAAGTCACTTAAGGTCGACCCAGGACGGCAGAGTTGCTTGAGAGCAACGCGACACTCGCGGTGCCATTCGCCCTTCCTCGGCCTCTTTTTGATCCACGACTGCAGTTCGGTCATGGAGACGAGCTGCGGGAAAGCGTGCCTCACAAAACGGCGACCACACCTGTTCACCGTCGTCTACATAGAGCCAGAGATGTCGCAGTCTCAGCGCGTGTCTGCGCATCATCAACCACGGCATGCCCAGCCCTCCTTTTAACGGGTGTTGACAGCAATGGATCGCCTGACCATCGGGACGCATCCTTTCCACAAGAAGCGAAAGAGGATGCGTTGTAGTTTGGTGATGGTAGGGTCGGGACAAGGTACGACGGTCAGGCGGTAGTAGATGACGGACGCGATGTACGTGTTCGCCACCTCCGCTCGACCTTTTAGGGACAGTTTCCTCTCGGCCCATTGCCGGGCGAGAGTGACCACCTACTCGTTATCTCGTTCCAGTTCTTCTCCACTTGGAGGTCCGACCAAACCAGACCCCGAGCAACTCAACCGGGCCGTCGGTCCAGCGTCCCACGACGGAGCGCTGGTGGACGGCATGGGCTTGCTTCTCCAGGTGCCTAGTCGCAAGCCCACTGACTTTTCCCGGTTGATTTTCGCTCCTGTCACCGCTTCGTAGTTTTTCAGTGTCTCGCCGACCAGCTCGATGTGCTCGTGGCTAGACACTATGACGGTGACGTCGTCCGCGTATGCAGACACGCTCGTCCCGCATCCCAATTCTCGCGGGATGCCCCTTAGAGTCGCCAGCTTCCGCATAGTGGCTCAAGAGTCAATACGTATAGAAGCGCCGAGAGGGGGCATCCCTGACGGACCGAACGTGCAATGTCGAAAGGTCTCGATAGATGTCCATTTACGCGAATTACCGAACGGATGCCTCTGTACAGGCAGCTATCCAGCCGCGGAAGACGGGACCGAAACCAGCCGCTCTCAGGACTGCCTCCAAGTATCGATGGTCTACCCTATCAAAGGCTTTTGATTGATCCAAGTTGATCAGGGCCCCACCCATGCCAGGTTCGTTAACTACCCTGTCTATGATGTAGCGCATCAGATGGAGTTTGTCATGGATGGTCCGGCCTGGCACGGCGCATGTTTGCGCCTTGTCGACCAGTTTCTCGATGACAAGCGCCAACCTCTTGGCTAGCACCTTGGCCAAAATTTCAAGTCTGCATTAAGCAGAGTGATGGGCCTAAAGTTATCTATTACATTTCCCTTGTTTAGATCTTTCTTCAGCAGTGTTACGGCTCCTCGGCTCACAAAACCAGGAATGCTCCCGTTTGCTGCAGTTGCAGTACACCGCCGCCAAAGATCTCCAACAAGTCTGGCATACAATTGTAAAGCTCGTAGGGTAGACCATCCAAACCCGGTGATTTGTCCCTCGAGCATTCTGCCATCGCTTCCCCCGCACTTCCGCCGCCGTGATGGCACCTTCGCAGCACCCTGCCTTTCTTGTCGAGAGTCGTGGTAGGCTATGTAGGTAGGCACTGAAGTCCACCCTACGTTCTTGCCCTCCACTCGTTCCGAACAGTCGGGCAAAATGCTGCTGAAAGGCCTCACACATTTTAACTTGGCTCGAGCAATTCGCGCCCCTGTTCATCATCTACCAGTGACCGAATGGTGGCTTTGTTGCCCTGTTGCGCCTCTGCCACCCGGGCCTCTCTCGCGGCTCCAACACCTTCGTTCCTTAGAGCACGCATCCTAGCTCTGACAGCACATCCTTCGTGTTGGCGTTGAAGTGTTGGTCGAGGGCCAACCTCGCCGCCAAAACGTCGGATGCGATGCCGCTTCTAATTGCCTCTTCTAGCTTCTTAACTAGCTCACCCTCTACTCTATTTCTATCTATGGCTATGCTTTGCTGTACCTAATCGCTTTCTGCTTTTACTGCTCTCTTGAGGGCAAACCACCATTTGTTGTTGATGATGGCTCCCGTCAAAGCCTCTTTACTAGTGTGCTAATCCGGTCTCTGAAAACTTGTCTCGATGGGAAAGACGCGTTTAGTTTCCAGTATCGGGACCCTGCCTAAGTGTCTTACCTAAGTCTAGCGTACATGTCACAAGTTTGTGATCCGTGTAGCTGACTATGTGGAATTGTGGACATCCTATGCTATTTCTATCTACTGTCCTACACAGTATCCTATCTAGATACGATCTCGACGACCCGATGCGGTTGCTCCATGTCCACGTTGGCGCATTCGGGTGCTAGTCGGAACCTGTCAGACAGTTGAAAGCGTCTTGCAGGTCTCTGAGGCATTTGCATCCCGTCTATTCCTATCTCTACCCACGTAGTCTACATGCGTGTCCAAGGTAGCATTCCAATCCCCCACTAAGAGTAAAGGACGAGACGTTCCCAAGAAAACTTCTAGACGTTGAAAGAAATCCGCCCGACCTGTTAAGGGCGGGTGCGTAAACTGATACGAGCCGAAAAGCGCACCCATTGCTGCCGTCGACATCCAGGACGACCAGTCTACCCTCCGGGTCTACGAATATTGTCCTTACATTGAGATCCAGACTCTTGTGAAAAAGTACCGCGGTGCCACTACCGCCCATTCTCGGCAGACAGGGGGAAAAAAAATGTTGAACTGTCCGCCAAACATGGTCTTTAGGGCCCGCGGATTGTGGAGTCTGGTCTCGCTTATGCTATGATTTCTAACTTATGTGACTTTATGTCATTTAAGAGGTACCCTTGTTTCCAAGGGGACCCCAAGCCACGCGCATTTACACAACCAATCTTGATCATAGTTCTAATGAATTAGAATACAGAGGGTTACTTACTGCTCGAAAGTTTTTGCTTTCTCCTCCGTTGGTTTGTCCTCGAGAAGATCCCAGTACAGTTTCTTTGTGAGATTTTTTGGCATTTACCAACCGCACTGGGGAAAATGCCTTTGAGTGTGTGGTGCAGACTTTTGAGATGTGTATTATTTTGATGTGGTCTGGTGGTGTTGTGTATGGGTGGTTGTTTGTTTTTATGTCATCTTCTGTTATGTTTGTTTTGATTGGATGTATTCCATCAAATTTGTGTTTTTGGTGTCTATGGCTGTGAGCATGTTTGCTGTATATGTTTTTGTGGTGTTTGGTGTGGCTGTTGTTTGCGTTGGGGTTTTGAAATGTCTTCGGGAGATGTATTTCCCCCTGCTTTGTTCGTGTTTGCATTTGGTTTGGTTGTGTTTCTGCTCTTTATTTTCCTTCTTTTGTAGCTATTTGCCATTCCTCACTGGTTTCGTCTTCCGACGAAATTTCTGAGGAATCAGAAGGGGGTAGGGGTATGTTTGTGGGGGCTTCTATGTATGTCTGTGTAAGTGGTTGTGTTGGTTGTTTTCGTTGTTGTTGGTTGTTGAGTGTTTGTGTGTGTTGAGTGCGGTATAAGGGATGGGGGATCAGTTTTTGTGTGTGTTTTCTTTGTTTTTCTGTTCCTTTGGGTTTTGCTGTTGATGGTAGTGTTGGTATTTTTCCAGGTGTCGAGTGGTTTTTGGTTGATGACGGATTAGCTTGGTGTGCTTCTCTTGTCGTCTTCTGTGTTGATGGTTGGGTGTGGGTAGTAGAGCTTTTTTTCCGCCGGAGTGCTTTGGTTGTGGTAGTGGTTGTTGTTGTTGCTCTTGGTGTGCAGTGGTTGGGCACGTCTTTTTCAAGTGTGTTTCGCTTCCACACAAATAGCAGCGTGGTCGCCTGCCCTCTACCACTATATAGAGTTTGTAGCCTCCTGGCAGTTCTATAGCGGTGGGTATCTTCTCTCTTGCTGCTGCTTCATCCCAATTGAAGCAGGAATTCGATTGATTTGCCCACATAGTCTTTCTCTCCTAGAACCGCGATTTCCAGGATTTTTGTCTCTGACATTGTCTCTGACATTTCAAAGCAGATGGCAGAGACCACCCATGTTGTTTCGACATCAAATGGTATGTTTTTTATTTGGACTTTCGTGACCCTTTGTTTAAATAGACTGGTATCATTACCAAGTCGTCCGAATGTAGCTCCAATGTGGAAGAACGTTTTGCTAAACTTTCGTTGAGGAAACGTACTTGGACTGTACCAAATTTGTTTCCCCAACTGATATATTCCTGGAGTCCCATACAGGACGAAGACATTTATCGATTTTTTCCTGCGGTGCATTTTCTGTTCTTCTTGTTTTTTGTTTATTACTTATATTAATTGTTTTTTTTTGCGTGTTTTCCACGATGTGTGTGGAATATGAAGGTGCAATTTGTCTCCTTCTTTGGATAAGAGTGCCTTTGTGCGGTTTATCTCTAGATAGATAGATAGATAGATAGATAGATAGACAGACAGACAGACAGATAGA
>NW_021835158.1:0-2500 GCF_006345805.1 Octopus sinensis | reverse complement strand
CATAGATGTATGGTGTCTAAGATTTGGGTGCGAAGTAGCCGAGAAGATAAGACAGAGGAGGATAGGGTAAAAATAGAGCAAAATGAGAGGAATTTAAAGAGAGTAGTAGATGTCTGGTGGTCTCAAAGTCTAAAGTTGTTGGGGAGGAAATTTAGTAGTAATTGCTTGTGTCCGTTCTGGCTAAGGTCAGTGGGTGCAGAGTTACTTTTAGCGACGGGGTTGTGGGTATGTAGGTACTCAAGAAAGGAAGAGCTAGTTGAATGTTAAATTATTTATAAATGGGAGTTAGAGTTAGGGGGTTTATATTAGGGGGTTTATTGGGTTAAGGTTTAAAAATAAATTAAGGATAAATTAAAGAATTATTATTTACCTCTTAGTGTGATGAGGTAAGGTAGATAGAAATGAAGTGGGGCATAAGGTAGAAATAAGAATTATAGAGATATATAAGGATTATGTGGTAATGATCATAGGGGTTTGTATGTGGGTGCTATTCATGAGGGATGAGCTTACCACATAGCCACTCCTGCGCCTCTGTAAATGTTTCTTTGATAATTAAACTGGTTTTAGCCAACACTAATTGCTACTGTACATCTCTGTTTCTAATGTTTAACAAACGAAATCGTATATCGCATTACATATTCTGTTGTATATTCTGACACGTATTATATTCCATATCCTCTTTCCTCTTACATTACATCTTTTACATATCTCTGTCATGTGGTCTTATTCTGTATTGTCTTTCATATTGTGTTATGTATTCTCTCGCATATTCTGCGTTGTCATGAGTTATTTCTTGATGAAGTTAACACTTACCGCTTTCCGTCTTCCATTTTGAATTTTACTTACTCTTACATATGCTGTCACTTATCTCATATTCAATCGTTATTTTGTTACATGTTCTATACATGTTATATATATTTATTATGTTACCTATTTTTCAGGTTTATATTCCGAAGATCATGGATTTATCGATAATAAGATGTATGACCCAAAACATAAGACCGAGTTTTTGTTAGGTTTCAATCGGGAACAATATGACAGCTACTGGTGGGATGATGGAGACCCCTTATGGATAACTGCCAAACGTCAGGTGAGTGCTGCCTCCTTTTTCTGTTTATTATTGCTAAACTAAACAACGGCAGACGGCTAAGTCGACAACAACGACCGGAAATGGTATTGGCTTCACTACCGCCGGTCGCATCCTTACCTTCAATTAACATTACCAGAAATCGTTCCTTCTAGAAATTTGAAACTGACGATAACGCTTATAAATTCATGTTCCTCAATTTTCTATTAAATCAGGGTCCAGTTTTAGTACCGCCCCAGCAAACAAGGACCAGGGGATCTTTTCGGTTTGAACGGCAGTTTTTTCTAGCGGTGTCATATGAAATTGTCACCCATAATTATGAGCCTAGTATCGATCTATTGCATTTCAATCTATTTTAGGGTTAGGGTTAGAGTTAGGGTTAGGGGTGGGGGAAAGGTATCTATTTTTCTTCAGAAATGTAAATAAACCCAATCTGTTTCTTAAACGAGGGACATTTTCATACGGCATAGAATGTTTTCACCTCAATAGACGTCATTGATTGGTTGAAATTGCAGAAATTGAAGAAAAACAACAACAACTATCTTACAAACTATAGAATTTTCTCAATAAAGCCAAGGGGAAAAGATGTTTTATAAACATATTCTACCAGTATACGAAGTTTAAAAGTGTTTAGTTACGTGGAAATTATTTTAAAAAACTGCCGTTCAAACCGAAAAGATCCGGACCAGGTCGTAGTTTCGGTTTCCAGTTGAGAATATTCTATTTCAGTAGAAGATATATTTGTGTGTTTCACTCACACACACACACACACACACACACACACACACACACACACACATACAGACACATACACTCACACACATGCACACACACACACATACACGCACACATACACAAACACTCAAGCGTGCGCACACTTGTTCAATATACATACGCATGTGTGTGTTTTCTTTTATTCTTTTACTTGTTTCAGTCATTTGATTGCGGCCATGCTGCAGCACCGCCTTTAGAGGAAGAAATCGACCCTAGGACTTATTCTTTGTAAGCCTAGTACTCATTCTATCGGTCTGTTTTATCGAATCGCTAAGATACAGGGGCGTAAACACACCAACAATGGTTGTCAAGCGATGGTGAGGGACAACACAGGGATACAAATACATACATAAATAATATATATATACATATACATATATATATATATATATATTATATATATATATATATATATATATATATATATATATATATATATACGACGGGCTTCTTTCAGTTTCCGTCTACCAAACCACTCACAGGCTTTGAATGGGCCCGAAGCCATAGTAGAGGACACTTGCACAAGCTGTCACGCAGTGGGACTGAACCCGGACCATGTGAATGGGAAGCAAGCTTTTTACCACACAGCCACTCTTGTGCCTATATATATATATATATGTGTGTGTGTGTGTGTGTGTG